>NC_068982.1:80615798-80616743 GCF_001194135.2 Octopus bimaculoides | reverse complement strand
TTGCTGTTCATATAGAGGTGTGTATGTGTCCTTCTTTACGCACGTATATGTGTGTGTGCGTGTGTGTCTAAACATACATATTTACACACACACATATATATATACATATATATATATATGTATATATATACATATATACATGCATACGTATATATGCATGCATGTATACATACATATATGCATTTATACACACACCTATATGTATTAGTTATTTATATATTTATGAGCTTTTAGTGTGTGTGGGTGCGTGTGTGTATTTATGTATATTCATATTTTTGGCATCCCTAACTAGGTATATATACGAATCGCTGTTTATAATCCCTATTGTGAGAAACGAAGAAACGAGTTGAGTGGAAACGAGTGGAAGTGAGAGAGAGAGAGAGAGAGAGAGAGAGAGAGAGAGAGAAAGCGAAAGGAAGGGAAGTAACGAGTGTATGTGTATGTATACGAGTGTATATCTGTGTGTGTGTGTGTGTGTGTGTGTGTGTGTGTGTGTGTGTGTGTGTGTGTGTGTGTGTGTGTGTGTGTGTGTGTGTGTGTGTGTGTGTTGGTACGATAAAACCACTTTAAGTTCCGCTGCTAATGATCAAAACTAGATCCCTAGAGGACGAGTTACTGTTGAAAGTGCAGCATCTGCGTCTTTACAAATTATTGTAATTTCAGCTGATGCGAAAGCATTACTATCATCATCAACATCATCATCATCATCCCCTCTTCGTCCTCCACCTCCTCACCATCATCATTACGGCCAACACCAACACCACCACCACTTCCACTACCTTCATCATCATCATCGTCATCATCACTATCACCACCACCATAATCATCAACACTGCCACAACTACCAACGCCACCACCAACGCACAACCACCACCACCACTCCACAACGACCACCACCAACCCAACCCCTACAACCAACACCACCACTAATACGATCATCATCAT
>NC_068982.1:80606992-80611310 GCF_001194135.2 Octopus bimaculoides | reverse complement strand
ATATATATATATATATATATATACATATATATATATGTGTATATAAAGACATATATGCTTATATCCGTTCGTACGTATGATTATGCTCACCCACACAACCACATACTCACACACACGCACGTGCGCGCGCACATACAGACACACACATGTGTGTGTGTAGAACGTAGGTAGCTATTAAGAAAATTCATTATCGAAAACCTAGTTAAATCATCGGATTGGAAGAGATTTGGACAGACATCTTAGTGACATTAATCTCTCACCGATGACAGAATTCTGTCTATTAACCTTATAGCACGCCATGATATTTGGAGGCTGAGAGAATTGTAGATCGTGTTTAGTGGTGAAACAATTTTGATGGCTGCACAACTTGATAACCAGACCAGTTGAAACCTCAAGAGAGAATCTTTGTAATGTTTCTTATTTCTCGGTTGATTTAAACATAGCCCTCTGGTTTCACAACAACCAAACATAGAAACTTGTATTCCACATCAATGAATATATCGTCTTCTCTCTGCTCCTCCGTAACTTTGTTGACTCTCTATGACTATGTGTGTGTGTGTGTGTGTGTGTGTGTGTGTGTGTGTGTGTGTGTGTACATACATACATACATACACACACACACACACACATATATATATATAGATAGATAGATATAAACATATATGTATCTCTATATATATGTATATATAAATATATATGCATATATATATATATATATATATATATATATATATACATATATATATACCTTTATATATATGTGTGTATATGTATAAATATATATATACGTATATGTAGATTGAGAGATATAGATATATTGTATATATGTGTATATGTGTGTGCATGCGTGCGTGTGTGTGCGTGTATGTATTTGTGCGTCTATGTCTAATATAGATACACAAATATTGAAACTACCCTCTCTATCAGTTATTTTTACCTCGTAACCCTCCTCACTGCTGTCTCAATTTTCTAAGCGCATCAATAAAGTATTTCTGAACAATCCTTGCTTCTTTTCTATCAAGAACTCCATCATTATAGTTCTTCCCGACATTTTTCCGTCAATGTTGTATTGTCTGATCTTCATATCTTCCACACCGAACATTAGCCGTATTAAGACATGAGACTCTCATTTGTTATATATATGTATGTATATTTTAGACGGTGAAGAAGAAAATGATCTAAGTACTGTTTCACTTTGTTGCTCACCTTTTAACTCCACAAAGTCTCTACACCTTTGTTTCTTTAATCTGAAAATCTCACCATCATTAAGACATAAGCTAACTGTAAAAATATTCCCGGTTGCTTCAAATTAACAAGGATGCCTTCTTTGACAATCTCCCTTTCTATTTTAGGTGTCGATGCAGTCACGATCAGACACAACTCTCCAGTCCTCCAACTTTTGACCCAGCAGAATGTGAGGGATGTTACATCCGGAAGGAGAGAAAGGGAATGAAATAGAGGAGAGAGAAAGAGAGAAAGAGATATCAGCATGCACTTGACTGGCACTCATTTTCAGATGGGTAAATTGTAGCAATGAGAAATGATACACTTTACCCTAAGACGCAACGTGGTGTCCGGTCCAAGAATAGAACCCATGATCTTGTAATCGTGGACCTAACGGCCTAATTACTAGGTCAAGCAGCCTCACTGAACAGTATAATGACATATAAACTTGTAATGATATATTTACTGCATTTAACAAGGAAACAATATTGTATACGAATCTAGTACTTCACTGTTGTACTTCATTATTGTACTTCACTACAGATGGAGACTTCACAATCGCTAATGTTATCTTCTAGAAAGCTCTCAAGATTGAGTGTCATAAACTGGTTGTCTTCTTCAGGAACAGAAAATACATCAGTTTTATTTTTATAGCTGTAAGCCAGAAAATAAGATTACCCTGAAATATTGGCCCAAGAAATTGCAGCTGCAACACACAACGATGCAAGACGAAGAAATCAGATTACAGAGGACAATGCTACCGCTAAAATGACTAAAAATCTAAGTTGTGTGAGTAATAAATGTAATAGATTTATTTCTTGTGGTGACGATGGAGACAACGGGAACAGCACAAGGACTGCAGGAGTACAGAGAAGAAAAAAAACTAACCAGGAAATTTTAAGATTGTTGTGATGAGTACTAAAAATGATGTATGCATCTTCTATGTATACTTCCTTACACATTCTTCCTCAGTCTTCAATGTAAAATTCAAACTTTTAATCCTGTCATGTTTGATCTGGAAAAGATTACCTCCCTTACAATAACCGAGTACCAAGAGGTAGCATGTGCTTGACTAAGCAGGTGAAACTGATTGAAAAGGTCAATGGTCGATGTCCTTGTGGATGGAATGAAATACTTTTATCGTGAAACACGATATTGATGACGTCATGACAATAAAGGAAACTGATTTGCAACCGCAACATATTCCTTCTCAAATTCTTCATTAAACTTCGATAGGTGATTGGAGTGCAAACATTGCTGTTGATCTTATAATATACATAAAACCTGATATCCACAGTGTAGACACGGCAAAGCAACACTGGAGAAATACTTTGATACAACAACACATTAATTAACGCATCGCCAACAGCAGCAGCAGCAGCAGCAAAACCACCACCACCATACACGTGATCACAAAAGCACAAATTTCTGATCGTGTGCGTTACTTGAGCATTAACTTTCCCTTCGACGCTTTCCCCTACGAGCGACATCAACTCTCTACGCATAAACAGATATAAACAACTTTGTCTATACGCACATCTTTATATACAAAAACTTTACATATATATGTATACACACAAATATTTACATACAGTGTTTTTATATTCAAGAGCTTCATATACATCTCTATATTCAATATCTTTATAAACAATACGTTTACACACACACATGTGTATATTCTAATATTTTGCTTAGGCATTGCAATACTAGTGTAAGAATTCAATATACATATGCTTCAAAACAAAGCGTTAGTTGAGTGGTAATAAGAAAATGGGATGACAAAAGAATAAACGATTATCATGAACTTTATTAGCTTACAGCTGTTTCTGCTTTAACATGCAATGAACTCATTGTTGAGTACATGAATATCACATCACAGCTTCATCAGAGCCTTAAACATGAAGTGCAATTTATTTGGGAAAACATTTATATCTATGTACATACACAGAAAAACATTACCAATGAGAAAATTTACACGTATATGGGAATGAAATTTAGGAATTCTTCCCATAATTAGAATAAGAGTAATTGTGAAGTGTGTATAAAGATAAATATACTAAGATGAATGTATATATGATATCTTTGTGAACAATAAAAGAAGGATCACCTTGACTGGTTTCAATTCTGTGCTGGGTTTTCATCAACATCCGAACAGCCTATTTTATGATCAATTTCCTTGGTAATAGTAATCATAACATCACTATTTCTAACGGCTTAGGTATAGTGGCTATATACAGGCATATATACACACACACGTGTATATATGTGTGAGGGAGAGAGAGAGAGAGAAAGAGAGAGAGTGTATGTCAATGTGTACATGTCTATGTATATATATATATATATATATATATATACATATAGGTATGTATGCATGTATAAACATATGTAGATAGATATGTGCGTATATGTATATATGTAGGAACAAAAGTAATAGGGAATGCAACATAGAATATAAACATATTAAAAGGAAAAGGACTGAAGTCACACAAATAATGGAAAATGGAGATAGTGACGTATCTGTATCTATATCTATATATATATACGGTATATATACATATGTATGTATATATGTATATATATACATATATACATACACACACACACACATACACACACACACACACACACACACACACACACACATATATATAATGTATGTGTGTGTGTATGTGTTTGGTTGGTGGGGCAGAGAGAGAGAGGGGAACCGAAAAAGACTGCACGAAAAGCATACTGTGGAAGATAAAGGGAAAAGATTTGAGAAAGAATGATAATGGCGGTATGAAATTATATAGAAATATATTAGGTATATACATACACATAGACCCGTACCCACACATATTTACCAAAATTTATATACATATACATACATACATACATATATATATATATATATATATATATATGTAAATATATATACATACATGCATACATACATGTATGTGTATTTATTAGAGTATCTGTAAAAAAATGTGGGGGCGGGGTGAATGTGTGAATGTGTGTGAGTGTGTGTGTGTGTGTGTGTGTGTGTGTGTGTGTGTGTGTGTGTATGTGTGTGTTTGTATAAATGATAACTATTAAGTAGAGTGTTATGTGA
>NC_068982.1:80604677-80605449 GCF_001194135.2 Octopus bimaculoides | reverse complement strand
ATATATATATATCTTAAAACGTACATATTACAAACGGAGATATATGCTTAACATACATACACACATACAAACTCACATACATAACATATCTAGATATACATTCTCTTGTTGTGGCAAGCAGACGTGAAGATAGAAAATAATAGATTTAGAGAAAAGTGACGATAAAAATAAAACACGCGAAAAACAATATATAAACACATTTAAAAAAACACAGCAAAAAAAAAGACGAATAAAAAAGAACGAAGGAAAGGAAACAAGGATGGCCTATAGAAAATATATTAATATAGAACTGGTAAATGAATGTAAGAAATATATAATAGAAGAAGAAAAAAAACTGAAGTATATAGTTATAGTGCTAAAAATAATATATACAGAGAGAGAATTGCAGCTTTGTTCCGTTCACGGTGGTGTGTGTGTGTGTGTGTGTGTGTGTGTGTGTGTGTGTGTGTGTGTGTGTGTGTGTGTGTGTTTGTTTGAGAGAGTGAGAGAGAGAGAGAGAGAGAGAGAGTGAGAGAAAGACAGAAAGAAAGAGGGGAGTGAGAGAGTGAGAGAAAGAGAGATAGAGATAGAGGGAGAGAGAGAATCCGTCATAGACATATATGCATGTATATACAGACGCACATATATATCTATCTATATTTTGATAACAGTAAGTTCTATGTGTGTATGTGTGTGTGTGTGCGTGCGTGTGTGTGTGTGTGTATATAGACATATATATATACATATATGTCTATATATATATATATATATATATATATATATATATATATAT
>NC_068982.1:80601581-80603962 GCF_001194135.2 Octopus bimaculoides | reverse complement strand
TATATATATATATATATATATATATATTCTTTATTCTTACATGCGTTTCAGCCCAACAGTTGTGGCCATGCTGGGACAGGGCACTGCCAGTTTTATCACCTGTCAATAACCACTCTTTTGTGATTGACTTTTGGCGAAAGTGGGAGTTCGCTTTTGTTGTCGTGTTTCGAGTTTCTTGCCATGGTGTAGGTTCATCTAGGAGTTTCCCAGCAGGATGTCACGTTGTTTGTTCAATATATCCACCCCTACCCCAGATGTTTTGGCAAGATATTAAATAGCGGTGAGACACCTCACTCTAGACAGGATGCCTGAGACTTTGAAACAGTTCAGAGATGTCCAGTTCCAGAGCTGGTATAGCTTTCGATGCCAAAGTTTGGTGCCAACGTCTTCAGGATCTTCCATACGTATATCACTGCATATCTCTCCCGTATTCGCTCCAGGGAGTAGAATAGTAACTCTTTTAGTCTCTCCCAGTAGCTCAGCTGTTCCATTGTTGCAATCTTCCTGCTGATCTGTCTATTAATTTTTGATTCTGGGATGACCACAGTTGAACACAATAGTACGGACGGCTGAAGACAAATATCCTCCATAAAACTAGCTCAATTTCTTGCTCCCTTGTTCTGAAAAGTTTCACAATCCATTTGGCTATTCGCCTGCTCGTTGCCACCACCGTCTTGTTGATATGCACATGAAATGAGGCGTTGTTACTTACATCAATCCACAGACCATGTACTTGACTTGATTCTGGGATTGCACCCACTCTTTTTGGTCCAAAGTATCTTTTTATGTGGAATGTTAGTACAAGCTGGATGATTGCGAAGGCCTTGGAATTTTCCAGCTTTAAATTGCATGTTGTTTTCCGCAGCTCACCTATATATGGTATTTAGGTCTTTAGAAGATCAACATCGAAAGGCTTCTTGACTACTTGTACAACTTTTGTGTCGTCGGCATCGCTAGTATGTGTAATTGTCTGTGTTTTCTGTGTAACTGATGGCATGTCCGAAAGAGCTACCAAAATTGTTCCGTGAGGCACTCACTCTCTATTACTGTCTCCTTGGAGAGAGTACCACCAGCTTCCGTCTTTTAAGAAGCCATGTAACACTCTCCTCGTCTTCCGACTATGCCGAGTCTTCATAGCTTATAACATATAATTCTATGATCAACGTTGCCAAAAGCCTTTGCTAGATCGAGATATATCACATCCACGTTTGCGCAATTTATCAGTTGTTTCAACACCTAATCATGATGCTGCAGAAGTTGTGTAAGACTGCTTAGATTTTTCTGAGTGGAAGCCGTGCTGGGTGTCAGATACCAAATCATTATCTTCTAGGACCATGATTAGCATCCCCCTGACAATGTGTTCCATGAATTTACTGACGTTTGAGGTTAGAGAGACTGGCCTATAAAACTTAGCATTCACTCTATTACCTACGTTACAGATAGGACATATTATGCCTTCCTTTATCTTTCTGGGAATCTTCCCAGTTGCAAGGAATCTTTGGAAGAGGATCTGTAGTGGTCTTTGCAAATTTATAGAAAGCTTTGAGATTTGTCCTTACATTTTTTAGAGCCCTAGCTTCTTTCTCTGCCTTTCCAATCTATTTCAATCTCGAGTAGTCTTTGTTTAAGATAGGATTCTTCACTAACTTTTTGTGGTCCTTTTAGATGATTTGAGATCTTTACTCGTCGTGACATTAGAATCTTCCTATCCCTGGGAATTATGCTTTTCTGACGGTTTGTCATACTCTCTGGAGCAAACTTACTACATATTTCGTACATGATTGTCATAAAGTGTTGTAGCTTTGTGTCAATATCCTGTGTAAAGAGACTGGTAGACCAGTATTGTTCAATGACCTCTTTCTAAATACCTTACCATATAGCTTTATGGAAAGGAGTTGAGTGGTTCTAACAGCCTGCATGTCAGCAGTTTTCTGCGTACCATACATTTTTAGTTCTATAAAGTTATGGTCCGAGGAAATAGTGTTTCATCGTGTTATTTGAGAAAAAAGTCCACAACATTTTTACCAAGGGGTAATGCTTGGTGAAGCATTACTTCCTCCATAAAGAGCATGTTTGTGAGGTCGAGCATGGCTCAGTTCATGCATGACTTAGCTCATGCAGTGACACATACATATATGTGTGTGCGTGTCTGAGTGTATGGGGAGAACAAGAGTCACGTATTCACCTTCATTAGCTTATAGGTGTTTGTGTGAGTGAGTGAGTGTGTGTGTGTGTGTGTGTGTGTGTGTGTGTGTGTGTGTGTGTGTGTGTCTTTGTGTTTGTGTCTTTGTGTATGCGTGTGTTCCATACCACCGCTAGAAACCGGTGTTGGCGTGTTTACATTTGCAGATCAGCAAAAAGATCAATAAAATAAGTACCAG
>NC_068982.1:80600296-80600890 GCF_001194135.2 Octopus bimaculoides | reverse complement strand
ATATATATATATATATATATATATACTGTTTTTTAAAGACGTATGCAAATCACAAAGCACACCGATACACACCTACAAGAAATACAAGTACAAAAACAAGCCCTACATTGGAATAAGTTATTAGACCTTCTACTACTACTACTACTACTAGCAGCAGCAGCAGAATCGATACTAAAGCACACCATCTCCCAGACAGCAACGCTAAACACGACGGCGACTGTTAACTATAGCAACAACGACTACGATGACGACGACAATAACAACGACAACAACAACGATGACAAATTCAAGGCAGGATGGCGGTCTCTACTGATCTATAAATCAGTCTCTAATCCTATTAGCACCGTCACTAGTTGTCTTATACATTACACGTGACGTCTAAAAGTTGTCTCAAGCTTTGAGCCAAAGTTTCCACCTCTCGGCTTGAACGCACCCGGAAGACCATCTGATGCGCTCAGCTAGCAATATTAACTTCTTTCCCCATTCCCTCCCTTTCTCTTTCTTCCTCTCTCTCTCTCTATCTCTCTCTCTCCCCCCCTCTCTCTCTCTCTCTCTCTCTCTCTCTCTCTCTCTCTCTCTCTCTCTCTCTCTCTC
>NC_068982.1:80595942-80599825 GCF_001194135.2 Octopus bimaculoides | reverse complement strand
CATTATAATATGTAGTTGTGTGTATAAATTCTAACGGGGTGCGATGATGATGACGATCGTGATTAATCATCATTATCGACAAACTTGATGACCCTGTTGATGATGATGATGATGATGATGATGATGATGATGATGATGATGATGGTGGTGGTGATGGTGGTGGTAGTGGTGGTGGTTTTTGTGGTAGTGGTGGTGCTGGTTTTTGTGGTGGTGGTGGGGGTGATGATGATGATGATGATGATCACCATTTTATTAGGATTGACAGTTTCCTGTCCCAATCCAAGACAATTTTTGACCAACGATCAGAGGAAGCAGGAGGACAGATTAGATATCAAATTATCTTGTGGAATTTGAACAGGTCTGTCCTCCCCACACTTCAGGCTTCACTTCTCTCCACACCCACATTTGAACCAAAAAGAATTGAGGATTGCTCAACATTGATTTTTATCGTTGGTGTATAATCACATATCTTTAAGTAGAGACGGGAAGTGGTGTAATCGATGGAATCAATTCTCTTACGTGATTGATACATTCTTCTATCGAATCCAAAAAGCAACCCTAGTCGGATTTGAACTAAAAAGGTTCAGAATTGTAATTTAAATGACGCAAGGGATTTTGTCTAGCGCTTTAAAGCTGCTGAAAGTACGCTACCTTTGGAATGGGTCTAAAATCTGGCTCCCTTTGTTAGTCAGCAATCTTTTATTTCTTTTGATTTTAATCATTAGTCCCAGGTAATAATGTGGCACCGTCTTTAAGACAGTAATTGATTATATTGGCCTTACTAGCTAAATGGTATAGATTTTATTGATCTTGGAAAGATGAAAGTCAACGATACTTCAGCGGGAATTTCAAATCCGAACATTCAGTTTCGGGAGTAAATACCGCAACTCATTTTATTCGTTCATCCACCGATTTTGCTCTCTCCCTTGTTCAATGTACAAATATGATACAAACCATCTTTTGTTGTTTTCAAAAGAAACACAAATGCATTTAGAATATATCTTTTGAATATTTTGTCACCAAACTAAAGTTTCATGACCTTGACGTACCAAAGGGAAAAGCCATAATATATGAAGAGTTTAATTAGGTTTGATTTAGCTTTTCTCTTTGTTATACTGGATTGGACAAAAGCTTGCTTTAGGTTTCGGCGTTTGTGACACTGTACATGGACTCCTTGTTAACAAGATTAAGTAAAAGTGGTTCATAACACTGTGTAACACGATTTTTGTTCTTGGGTAGCAACTGTTGTTACCTATTTGCTTACCTGTAGAAAGTATAACAAATGGCTAATATTTCCTTCAAACTTTGCTTTTCTTACATTTATTCAAACCCTAAAGAATTCCTCTCAACACATGACTATGATACTCCCCCACTACTCCGGCTCATGATCAGAGATGCACATATTGTCAACCACTGAGGGACATGCTCAAGTGGTTAAGATCAGGCAAGTGACATGCAAATCCGTGGTATTGAGCAGAATATTTGATATTACGATATTTCTGCTTCAGCAACTCAGTGCTGAATCTGTCTGAGATGTAATGGAAAATAGGTCAGTTTCAAAACATTGATGCCCATGTCACAAAAGGAAAGTTTGAAGGCAATAGTTGTCATTTCCTTTGATTTCTAGATAGAAGCAAATACGAAATAGCGTTTACAAACCAAAAAAAAAAAAAAAGTTTTAAATTGTTGCACAGTCTAGTTAATAGTAATGACGGACCAGGAAGCCGGTGGATCGCATAATCGGTAAACTGCTGAACTGAATGAACTTATTTGCTTTCATAGTAGGTTTCTTTTATCTTTTAGATCAGAGCAGTGACTATGACCCTTTACAGGACTGTCTAGTGGGGACAGAGGGAGAAAAGGAGAGAGGAAAGGGAGAGTAGCAGAAAGGCATTTTCAAACCAAAGTTTCGACTTGGATACTTGCTACCGAGTAGGGAACACTATTAAAGACACCCAAGGTACCAATTATTGATGTTAAATCTCCGGTAAAATTTGAACCCAGAACGCAAAGAGCCAGATGAAATACCACAAGGCAACCATGTAGACATTTTTACAGTTCTGCCAATCCACCAGTATGGGTTGTACGTTTTTTATTAATCTCAAACGTATGAAAAGTAAAGTCGCTCTCAGCAGGATTCGAACTAAGAGCGTAGTGAGTCAGATCAAACACTACGTTCTGTTCGGCGCCTAAACAACTCTACTACTATCCCTTTACAATCCGAAATCAACGTAGCCTTTTAAAGTTGGTGGAGGCGATAGAATAAATACACACACACATAGACACACACACACACACACACACACACACACACACACACACACACACGCGCACACACACACATGCACACACACGCACACACATGCACACACGTGCGCGCTCAAATATAGATACATACACGCAAACACACATAAGGCATATTCTAGAGTAACAGTTTACCTATGATGTTGCTTGTACTGGCAGTGAACCCGTATCAGCCCTGTTAACAAAATGCCAAGGTTACATGCTGGGATAGGCAGAAAAGAATAAAATTAATGTTACCCCCACATTTTTTTGTTGATGACCCAAAGTTACAATCTAGTAATATGACCGACATCAAAAGATAATTAGAACTAATCACAGCATTCTCACAAGACATACGAATGGAGTTTAGACAAGATAAATGCTCATACATGATAATCAACTGAGAAGAGATTCTCGATCAGAGAACATGTATATCACTGGCTTGTCTATCTCCCCTAACTGTAATGATGAAAACTACGAGTATCTTGGAATCGATGAGAATGTTGCATACGCTGGTGTTGTGACTAAAGCCAGATTATAAAAGAGTACTTTAGACTCCGGAGAATATGGAACTAAAACCTGTTTGCATTTAACAAGACCATATCTCACAATGCTTTTGCAGTGCCATTGCTCGTACCAATATTTGGGATATTGGACCGAACACTTGACGAGATCGGCAACCTGGGGCATCAAAAGTAGATGACTGTCAAATTCCCCAAAATATCATAACATGGTTCAATTTAGCAGCAAGGTTTTATGTTTCGATTCTAACTGTACTGGACCATCTGAAACAATCAGTAAAGAAACAAAAAGTAAAGAAGCTGGACAAGTGGGTACCACACGAACTCACATCGTTTTGAAACTTGCTGGTTTTTGCTGTCACAGCATAAAAGTGAACTATTTTTGCATCGTGTTGATACGTGTAATGAAAAATGGATTCTTTTCAAGAATAGCAAGCGTTCTGCACGGTGGTTGGATAGCAACAAAGTGCCAAAACACAATCCAAAATGAATATTCACCAAAAAAGGCTGAGATCCGTTTGGTGGTCCAGCGCTAGTGTCATCCACTACAGCTTTATGAGACCCAGTAAATCAATTACAGCGGAGGTATATATGAACCGATTGGATGAATTGATGAGTGAACTTGGAATGAAACAACCGAGATTGGTCAATAGAGACTGGCCAATTCTCTAGCAAGAGATTGGCTAATTCTCTAACGCTCGACCACATATTGCACCAAGAACGCTACTCAAGTTACAGGAACTGAACTTGGAAGTACTCTGTCCTCCACCATATTCACCAGACCTTGCACCAGCTGTCATGTTTTCCAGTCATTGGACAACTTTTTTGCAAGGAGAAAGCTTCAAATCTGATGAAGAAGAAAACACAGCCTTTCGTGATTTCATCAACTCTTGCTCAACAGAATTCTTCGCTACATAAATAAGCGATCAATGAAATGGCAAAATTGTATTGACAGTTTAGCTGCATACTTTCGTCAACCGCATTGGTTTTTGTTGAGATAAAATAATATAAACTTTCAGTTCAAAATCGGGCATTTCATTCTTAACGAACAGATATATATATATATATATATATATATA
>NC_068982.1:80594370-80595284 GCF_001194135.2 Octopus bimaculoides | reverse complement strand
ATATATTTATTTATTTATATATATGGAGAGAGAGAGAGGCAGACAGACTGACAGGCACATACATGCATGCATTCATACATGCATGCATACATACATACATACATACATACATACATACATACATACATACATACATACATACATACGTATATGTATCTGTATCGTAAATGAGAGACGGTAGATGGAATGTACTTTTCTTGCTGTATTGCGTGTTCTTTTTTGCATCTGTGATTTTATTTTTGATTTTCTATATAAATGAAGATATATCCTTCATTTTGCTGCTTTTCTCTCTACCCAAATAAGAAGATACATTGCGAAACAGTTATTTTAACGAGTTGCATCTGTCTATCACCCGATGCGACACATCTTCACCGCCGAATGCTCCTGAACCAATTGGTACGTGCCCCACCCGTGAGGGATCGATATTAGATGTGTCGAAGCAATCGTCGTGATTAATAAAAGTTCTTGCATATTCCATTTTTCGTCTTTCATTTGCCATATACATAACGAACACTGTGAAAGTGACCGTACTTTACCAGTATGCTACCAGGAGTAAACCATTCACGTTATTATCTAATAATAATAATAATAATAATAATAAAGATGGTATAAACACACGCCAGAAAAGGTCACAGAAAACGAGAAAGCAACCATACTCTGAGATATGCCAATACACACAGATAGAGAAATTAAGGCAAATAGATCAGATATAGTTGTCAAAGATCAGGAAGAAAAAAAATGCTTTTTAATTGATGTATCAATACCAACAGATGACAAAGTTTCTCTAAAAGAAATGGAAAAACTTTCAAAATACAAAGACCTGGAAATAGAGATAACTCGAATGTGGAGTCTAAAAACAGAAACAATTCCTATCATAGTAGGTGCCTTAGGTATAATAAAAAAATATTCAGACA
>NC_068982.1:80590383-80594050 GCF_001194135.2 Octopus bimaculoides | reverse complement strand
ATATATATATATATATATATATATAGGTAGATAGATAGATAAATAGATAGATAGATAGATAGTTAGTTAGATACATTTCTTTTATTAGCCACACAGGGCTCAACAAAGATGGGACAGATACAACGTAGAGCTTTTCTTTTGGGGAGGGGGAAGGAAATAAAAAACAATAGGGGTGTGTCGATCAAAAGGGATCGTAGGAAGGGAAAAAGGGGGGAGTTCGATCAAAAGGGATCGAGAGAAAAAAATAGATAGATAGATAGATAGATAGATATAAATAAATGTACATAAATACATACATACACGTTTGAATTAACTGCAGTATATTGTATAAATGCTTAAGAATGAGAATTTTAAAAATTAATATAACATATTTGCAATACAATTAGAGTCGCTTGAGTCACCCACAGAATGCCACAAGAACTCCGTTACCCAGAGTTTCCACACCTATTTAGCTTACTCGTCAGTTGGAAAACTTGGCCGGTATTTGTCTAACTGGTTTTAGTGTAAAGCTTCTTGTAACACTCAAGTTGTAATGTATGGTTGCAGACGAATATCTGACATATATGAGCGGTATAAAACGCCTGGCAGCATAGCAAAATTAAATGTCTTTGGGATAATTATGAGCTGCAAACATTAAATATACGTTCATATATTGAACTGTTTGGTAAATATAAGAAGAGGCGTTCCAGTTAAATTTTAAGTGGCTAAATTTCATCAGCCCCTGCTTGTGAATGTATAATCAAAAGTCTGAGCGTGGCCATGGTGGTATGGTTAAAAAGTTCGCTTCACTAACACGTGGCCCCGGGCCATTATAATCTTTCTGTCAGTCTGTCTGTTTACCTGCGTCTCCCCCTTTTTGTTTTGCTCTCTCTCTCTCTCTCTCTCTCTCTCTCTCTCTCTCTATCTATCTCTCTCTCTTTCTCTCTCTCTCTCTTTCTTTTCTCCTTGATTCTCTCATACACACATTAGCACAAACATACAAACAAACAATATATATATAATTATATAGATTACATTACAGATAGTAAATACCCAGACTCAATGATATACGTATGCGTCTGTGCACACACACACACACTTATCTACGTGTACACACATGTATATATATATATATATATATATATATATATATATGTATGTATGTATGTATGTATACATGATGTAAATGTGTGTCTGTGTAAGTATGTGTAGATAAATAGACAGACAGATAGACAGTCAGATAGATAGATAGATAGATAGATAGATAGATAGATAGATAGATAGATAGATAGATAGATAGCTTGACTGACTGACTGACGGACTGATTGATTGATTGATTGATTGAGTGAGTGAGTGAGTGATGAATAGATAGATAGATATTCTCTAAGTGAAGGTAGTGGTTTCGTATCACTGGTTTTCTGGTCTCTGCTCGATCCTGTAAAATTACCGCGCGTCTGTAAATAGGCAGGAAAGTACATGAAACAAACCGTTGTAGAGCATAATAACCACTTTCGTTTCCTGTTATTGCTGGATTGAAACGGAGTTTATGGAATGAAAGAGAAAACCAGAATATGGCCTGTTGATGTGGTAGAAATAACGCCCAAATTTACCATAATATATAAAGTAATGTCTTAAGAAAGAGGACACACGATATAATTTAGTCCAAAATGAACTTAGAATGATAGTGTACTCATTGATAGTGTGTCTTTGTTGACGGATTTATAGGATCAATATTACCCAGTGGCTAAATAAACAACAACAGCAACATTTTGCTTGATGTTGAGAATCTTCAGTGGTAATTTAGTGTTTTGTAAGATTCTTTCACTTTCTGAGGATCGAAACCAGGAATTTAGTCGTGTTCGGAAACAAGCGTATAATGTTGAGTGTGCATGAGTGTTAGTGTGTATATGTATGTGTGAGTGTGTGCGCGTGTGTAAGTGGAGGAGAGAGTGTTGGAGGAAGATGTTTATTGTGTAATTCATTCTTCATATTTTGGCATCCGCCACCAACTGAATTGGATTCTGTGTATTTTTGTGCGTACTTCATTATTAGAATTCTTGCAGTAAAGGAGCTCTTTCCAACAACGAATCCAAAAGCTACATCGTTTGAATTTGGATAGGAACAATTTTTTCAGTTCCACATTCAGATTATATGTATGTATGTATGTATGTATGTATGTATGTATGTATGTATGTATGTATGTATGTATGTATGCATGCATGCATGCATGTATGTATATATGTATGTGCAGATATGTTTGTTTTATGTATGCATTCTCATGCATAGAGTTACATATCTAGACACGCTCATATATATTTAAATGGTAAACTTCTGGAAAGTTTTACTGATATTTACATTTCCGGTGGAGGTCTGTAGTCTTCGAATTAGCATTCTCCTTTCTGATTTTGAAAAGCCTAATTTCTCAAGGTTACTATTTAGGCAGTGTGTTACATGTCCCACGGCCCCAATAATTGCAGTATAAACCTGAACTTGTAATCTGAATAGAATACCTGCAGATTTCTTAATATTTCAGCATAGGTGTTCTATGTTTCACTGATCTTCTGCTGTATATTAACACGCGCTGGGCAGCTAATTTTCACAACCGTGCACAGTTTCTCTTCTCTATCCCAAATCATTATATCAGGTCTGTTGTTCTTACATTTAATTGAGGTCTTCACTGGTATATTCTACCAGTATTCCTTTTTATGCATGCATGTATGTTACTGTTCCGTTACGATAAGATCAAAATACGCCATCCAGTGAGAGAAAAATATCAATACAACCTTTCAAGTAAAAATACAAATCATAAAAAGAGGCCTAAAAATAATAATTAGAAATAATATGGTTCACCCTCCTTAGAAATAATATGGTTCACCCTCCAGTTCTCTCTAAATGTTAAACATAATTTAGGCAAGACATTCCTGTCTCTTCTAGATAAGCATTTCGCAGTAAACCAAAAATGCAGGAATATTTTTAACAGACGCTCGATTAAAATATCATAGAGTTGCATTCCCAAAATGAAGAACATTATCACACGTAAGCATCACTAAGAGCCCTCTCTCAGCTGTAACTGTCGAGGCCATGAAGCTTACCCACTCGGACAAGTATGTATGAAAACTCTGTTGTATATGAGGCAAAAATAACCGAAAAGAAAAATTACATCGCGCTATGTGAAGGCAATTTCAATAGACTTTATGCAAGACTTCCTATTTTATTTCCGGTGCATCGCGAAAAGTAAAACCACTAAGTTGGCTAGCCACTTATGGAGTTAGAAGAAAAACTGGATACTATATACAATCAAGTGGTGAATTATAGACAAATTCATGCCATATGTTAATGGATATAAGGAATGTAACTTAGCGTAACTGAGATATAGCATATTCTTTTTGGATCTAAGAATGCCACCGTACAACTGATTTCCAGATCAGAAATTTTCAGCAAATACAACCATATGGAGAAATTTCTTTTAGCGAACTGGAGAACACCACTCTTAGCAGATTGAGGCGGTGTCTCGCAGACTTTTGACACTTCACCGTTGAATTACTCCACTATAACTAATTATTGCTTTACGGTCAAAGGAGACATACCTCTAATTTTCTTTCTTTTCCTTTCTTTTCTTTTTCCGTTATCGACCTTTTTCTCGTTTTTTTTCCGCGATATCTCTTGTATCAGTATATTGGATATATAT
>NC_068982.1:80586583-80587970 GCF_001194135.2 Octopus bimaculoides | reverse complement strand
TATATATACATATATAATACGTATATCTATATATATATATACATATATTTGTATAAATACACACAAGCGCGCGCATATATATTCAATATTCTGGATTAATTGGTAAATGTTGATTAGTATGTTGAAGTTTTGTGTAGAGCACTAACACAGTTTGGGCTACCTGGTGTTATCCGCAGTCGGGGTATATTTCCACTGGATCTACATCAAGAATTCCGCAGCGTTTGTAGAGATAATGTTTATTGATTAAGTAACCAGAAGATGGATGAGGTATTAATCTTTATTTTGTACAACGGTCGTTTAGACTCATCCTGCTACTGTCTCTTATGGGTGGAACTCCGTTCAGAATATGGATGTGCATGATAAGACCCAGACCACAAAATGGATGCAGCACATGTTGAACGGAGTACCACCCATAACGGGCAATAGCAGGTTGGGTCGAAACGACCGTTGTACAAAATAAAGATTAATATTAAATCCATCTTCTGGTTACTTAATAAATTATCATTATTAATATATATTAATAAATTATCATTATTAATATATATTAATAAATTATCATTATTAATATATATATTCTTTTATTCTTTTACTCGTTTCAGCCATGCGGCTGCGGTCATGCTGGAGCACCACCGTAGTCTTTCCGATTTCCTCAGTCTGCGGTGTTTCACATCACCATTCTTGTATGTATCTTTGTCCCAGCTGTTGGCTTATTTGGTATATAAAGGAGTTTGATTTCGCTGCTCTTGTCTGCACCTCATGTCGGACTGTTGGTCCATCCAGTATTGTGGAGAGGAAGATGTCTAGATCCTTTTTGAAGACACCTGTGTTCACCTTCTGCATACTTCTTAATTTTTGTGGTTGGGCATTGAAGGGCTGTGGGCCTTTGATCCCTAGAGTATTGTAGTACCTGGTTCTGAATTTATATGCAGTGGATGGTATTTTCGGTACATTACAATAGTGGACAGTTCTAGCATTTGTATAACACTCAATACCGAAATTAGGTACTAGCTCATCTAGAATTTTCCATATGCAGACTGTTGCATATCTTTCACACCTTCGCTCCAGGGAGTACAGTTGTAGTTTTCTAAGCCTGTCTCTGTAGCTTATCCACTGCACTGTTTCAGTCTTTCAAGCTTTCTTCCAATCTTCTATGCCTCTATAAATGCTCATATAAATATGTATATATGTAATGTGTGTCTGTATATATATATATATATATATATATATATATATATATATATACGTGTGTGTGTGTGTGTGTGTGAAAGTCAAAAAGTTAAAATGCGAAAGTCAAAAATTTTACCCATACGGTATTTTTTCGGTTGACATTTTAACTCTCACAGCATGTCTGACAGGAATTTAAGAGCTCGTGTCTCTGGCTCAATGC
>NC_068982.1:80572035-80578638 GCF_001194135.2 Octopus bimaculoides | reverse complement strand
TATATATATATATATATATATATATATATATATATATATATATATATGCTATTATATGTAAGATATATATATATACATGCTTAAATATACACATATACTTACATACACGTGTGCACATATACACCCTCAAGCAGACACAGAATCACTGTCAACATGCACGTTCATATGCACAGGATACAATACACTCACAGAAACATACCTATTTCTTTTTACAAGCAAACATATATGTATGCTAGGTATACGCATACTTAAATAGATATAAACTTATTTAGCTACCACTCTACATACACACATATACATGTACACGCATACATACACACAACTAACATGTATACGACATACTTTTATTCACACATCAATCAACAGTTTATATTTCTTGCTATAAATACCACTAAAGTATATGTTTATGTACACACATACTAATACACGCACATATATGCGAACGATACGTGCACATTAATGTAATAACAAATATACGCATATACATAAATACACAAAAACACCGACGCCCACCAGGAACAATTATTGATGTGGGATTCGGTACTTTTAGTAGAGAAGAATTTATTGATAATTTCAGATTATGTGGTTGAAGAAGTAAGAAATTTGATGGCTGATATCACTGGTATGTTCTCTCGAACTGACTCGATGGTCGGGAACGTGATCTTAAATCTGGTAAGCCACTCCAACTGGCCAGTAAAACGATGTTCGACTATTTCTATGTGGAGACAGAACAAACTGGAGAAAATAGAATTCAGGAATATAACCAGGAGTAGGGACCTTTATCCTTTTATGGTGACCTCGCAAAATGTAATTCACACAAAAAATAAATAAATAAATAAATAAATAAATAAATAAATAAGGCAAAATTTGTTCCTCCTCTTAAGACTACAACCAATGATTTCAGTCTATGATGACAAAGACAGCAAGGGAAAGCCGTTGCTAATAAAGGCTATAAATCATAAACAAAGTCTAGGATGTGTGGTAAGAAGCTTGCTTCCCAACCACATGGTCCCGGGTTTAGTCCCACTGCGTGGCACCTTGGACGAGTGTCTTCTGCCATAGCCTCGGGACGACCAAAGCTTTGTGAGTGTATTTGGTAGAGGGAGACTGAAAGAAGCCCGTCGTGTATGTATATATATATGTATGCATTTGTATCTGTCTGTGTTTGTCCCCCACCCACATCGCTTGACAAACGATGCTGGTGTGTTTACGTGTCCGTAATCTAGCACTTCGGCAAAATAGACTGGTAGAATAAGTGCTAGCTTAGAAAGAAGTCCAGAGGTCGATTTATTCGAATAAAAGTGGTACTCCAGCATACCCACAGTCAAATGACTGAATCAAGAAAAAGAATAAAACAAATATATATATATATATATATATATATATATATATATATATATATATATATATATATATATATGTATAACTTTATCGACCACATTTACTTAAAGTATAAACTCCCAGTATTCGCCAGTAGGCTGCGTGTGGTGTGGTGAATACTCTCTCAAAGCACCGAGTGTTAAGTCACAGCCTACCGACAAATACACGAAGTGTATACGTTAAGCATTTGTGGTTGGTAATGTTTATTACACTAGCGCTGCTTCTATTTCATATTTTGAACTCCAAAAAAAAAAACCTAGTAAAACCACAGCAGGAGAAAGAACAAATAGTTAGACGATCAAGAATCAGGACAGGAATTAAGAGGGAGACAACGGAAGCAAAACAAAGGGGCTAAACTGAAGAATGGCGGGATATTGAAGATAGCGTTCTGAGTAACATTGCTTAATAAAATCCGTAAAAGAACCTACCAAAAGGAAAGAAATCAAGAATAAATATCGTTATAAACAAAGAGGGAAATAAGGTACCATAATCAAAGGAAATGATAGAATGGTAAGTCCAGTAGTGTTGAGAAGTTTAAAACTATCTGAGTAGTGGAGACCGAAACATGTTGAATACGATAGGAAACTTCGAATAACAACGACTGACCGTTCCTGCGAGATAAAATCGCAGTTTGGTCCTTAAAAGTTCGAATATCGGGAAGTCTCGACAAGATCTGTGTCCAACAGCTGGAATACGGAAGAAAAACCACAATAGACATTCTTACAACCATCTTCAATAAAATCTGTAAGATTGAGGAACGGCTGACGACATCCGGACTTATGTCAGTTCTTTTTAAGAACGGTAATATATAACCATACCAGAATGACCGTACCGCCAACAGGATTAACCACGTAAATAGTCATCCTAATTAGAATGGGGTGCCAAAGAGAACACATAATCCCTAATGCAAAAACAGGTTTCCTTAAATGCAGTAACACCATTAAATACACACTTAACTTTAACAATTCTAAATTTCACAATCTCTGACCATCACATTAGTTGATTATACTTTAATAACACAGTGACGATTCCATGTAAAATAGCTTCCATCTTCAGACCAGAAAATTCATCAGCAATAAACTACAGCTACACAACCACTGTATATGGTGTATGTATGTATGTATGTATGTATGTATGTATGTATGTATGTATGTATGTATGTATGTATATAAACACATACATATGTAGACTTACGCACACACACACACACACATATATATATACACACACACGCATATATATACACAAACGCACATACATACATACATATATGCATACATACATACATATATATGTACGTATGCATGTATATATAAGTATGTATATGTTTTATACTCATTGACCTTTGTACCTGTGACCTGTTTTGTATGTTTACGAAACAATCATCCCTAAAACTCCCGCCCACTCCCCCCGTTTGTTCTGTTCTAAACCCAACAACTTTGGTTAGAATCGGTCATTTGGTGCATTTCATGCTATTTATTTCTCAAACCTGAATTATTTCGTCTGTTTATCTGTTTTGATTGTTTGTCTGTCTGTTCGTCGGCAAATCTGCATTTCTTAGTATTTGCTTTTGTTTTTTTTTACCTTTTTATTTTCATTTTAATTTTTTTTTTCTATTGTCTTCTGTACTTCGTATTTATTTCTTCAGTTTTTGTTGGGCTTTTTTGTGGTTGTTTTTTTGTTTGTTTGTTTGTTATTCATTTGTGATCTTGTGTGTCTGGAGGTTTGTTGCGTTCGTTGGATGTTATCGTTGTTGTTGCTGATGTTGTTGCAATCGTTTTTCTTTATTGTTCTTCATGCTGTTGCCGTCGTTGTTGTTGTTTTTTATGTTGCTGCTGCTGTTGTTTATTTTCCTTATTACTGTTGTCATTGGTGTAATAGTTTCTTGTTTATTTTCCTTCACGTATTTTCATTTGTCTGAGCGTCATTGTACAGTTTATTTATTTATACATAATATTTAATCAAGAATAAATTGTCTGTGGCTGGTATATGTATGTATGTATGTATATTTGTATGTATGTATGTTTGTATATATATATATATATATATATATATATAGATATGCAGGGCAGGGAATCGTCAATTAGTAATAAAATTAATAATTAACAATTTTGCCGGGTAGCTCAGTATGAAAAAACCTTTTCGGTAAAAAACATTTATAATCATAAATATATAGGGATTGACAGTAACCTGCTTCTCCAACATACTGAGAATTCAGAAATAGCAGTCAAAGAACTACTGATTTCAAAACTACAAATTATTACTCCAGATTGATAGCGATATTTTTGATACACACAGAACAAAAAACAGTAGAGAAGAGTAAAAAAACCACCTGCCTTTAGTTAATTTAGTACGATCGTTTCACAGTTAAGAGTAAAGAATACTCTATTCTGATCTTCAGCTAAATATTCTAATAAATTTGTTAATGTCTAAAACCTTTTCAAACACACGTGCTCTTAAAGAGGAAGTTATTTTTGTTCTAATGGTAGTATTATTTCCGGTTTATTTTCGGACTTATCGTTTTAGTCAAAGATATTCTTTTACAATTGTTTATTATATGGAGTGTTGGCAATTTTCGGTTTAATTTCGGATTTAGAATTCTTATAAAGCATTCTTCTTTTACCATTCGTAGTTGTACATTTTCATCGTTTATTTCGTAAAATGAGAATATTTTAAATTTTCCATTTACACAGATATCTATATGTTCACTCTTTGGGACATTCCTAAGAGATGAATCCCTAATTTGTTGTTTATGCACATTCACCTGGCTGGTCAGTTTCCTTCCTGTCTCCCAATATAGTTTCCATTGCATTGTGGACATGTGATGCAGTAGATGAGGTTTTTTGTTTTGCAATTCATGTTTGCATTCACTTTTAATTTCTTCGTCAATTCTTGAGTCTTTTGGTTGTCCCTTGCTCAATTAATTCGCATGTCCCACGTCGGAGTCTCCACAGTAGGTTACTTGCATCGTTTCTTTTTCAAATGTGAATCTCGCTTTAGTTAGGAGTCTCTTGAGGTTAGGTGGTTATCTTCAACTGTTGATAATTTGTGATTTTTGAATTATCTGTTGGAGATTTGGTGATTGATGTAGAATTAGGAGGTATCATTTGGTTGAGTGCAGGATGCTGTGGTTTCTAGGATTGTGAGTGACTACAAACGGAACATTTGTATTAATATTTTTATTTCCACACCTAGCTTGAGTGTTTCTCCGTAAAGTAGAGATCGGGATTTTCTTTGCTTTTATTATGGCATGTTGAATTAACTTGGGAATTTTTGTTTCTGAAGGAATATATTAAGTTCTACCACTCGTTTCTCACGTCTAACAGTATCTGTGACTATTGAGCATATGCACCTTGCCATATTAAATGGTAGTTCCTTTTTGTATGGTAAGGGTGGCAAGATCTAAAATCTAAATATTGGTGTGTATCTGTGTTCTTGAAGTAGAAGATCAGTTGTAACTGTCTCATTTTCTATAACTATAAGGATATCCAGATAGGAGGGTTGCTTTTCATTCATTTCCTAAGTGAATTGGACTGAGACATGAATATCATTTATTAATTTAAGAAACTTTGCAGGATCCTCCTTACTTCGATTCCAAAATATGAAGCAGTCATCTAAGTATCTTTTCCAGTTTCCTATAAGGTAGGTTTGGAAATGGTGGTCAAAAGTAGTTCTGGATAGAGCGTAGATTTTTTCTTCTAGGCATCCCATTACTAATGTGGCAAATGTTGGTGCGACTTTTGTCCCCATCGCAGTGCCTTGTACTTGTAGATAATATTGATTAGCAAGAAAGTAGTTGTTTTACAATACTAACTGCAAACCTTCAAGAATAAATTCTTTTAAGAATCTCTCATGAATTCTTTATGTGTGTTTCTTTATCCAGAATTCTACTGCTTCTAGTCCATATGTATGCGGAATATTTGGTTAGAGACTAGTTACGTCAAAGCGAACTTGTACTATTACTTTATCTACTCTTTCCGGGATATGGTTTAAGAAGTTCATGTCATTTCTGATGAAACTGGGAACTAATCTACATAAAGGTTTTAAAATTATGTCCCGCAAGTTGCTTCATCTTGGGTGCTGGATGCTGGTCCTGTAAAACTTGGACACGATTTGAGATCCGTTGGTTTGGAAATCCATATATATGGAGTATGGAGGTCATTTTAAGCTGTTGTTGATCTATTTGGATTTATGGATTTTGGGAAGTCTACAAAAATTGCTTGTTTTCACTTCAAAATTAGTGAGGTAATCCAACTCCTGTTGTTGTTAAGTCAACCTTGAATTGTTAGTAAATTTGCCGATTTTACACATAGTTCGTTTATCAGCATTGCTACAAACACCCACACAAACACATATATAGATATATAATTTATATGTGTATCTCTCTTTCTCTCTCTCTCTCTCTCTCTCTCTCTCTCTCTCTCTCTCTCTCTCTCTCTCTCTCTCTATCTATCTATCTATCTATTTATTTGTGTGGAGTGCGCATATATATATGTGTGCGTGTATGTGCGTGTAACGTAAATGTACAAAGAGAAATAACTCGGAGTAGCTAGTGAAAGGAAAAGTAGGGAACTTTTATCAAACGAAACAAAAAAGAAGCCTGGGTGACAACACTGACATCAAAATTGACTAAAAATTGAAATAGGATTTAAACAAACTTGTAACATTATGAATGGGATGTTGTGATGCGCATACACTTCTGAAACACATTAGATACGTTAATAAATTGAAATATATTCGACCAAAAAGGCGGTGAGCTGGCAAAATCGTTAACACGCCGGGCATTCCGTACGTCTTTACGTTCTGTGTTCAAATTCCTACGGGGTCGACTTTGTCTTTTATGATTTCGAGGTCGATAAGCTAAGTATTAGTTGAGTACTAGGGTCGATGTTATCGACTTGCCTCCTGCTCCAAAATTGCTGGTCTTGTGCCAAAATTTGAAATGAACATATTCGACCAGGATATGAAGCTGATTAACAAATGCAGAGTTGCTGCTACTGTACGTAACGAAACTTGGAATTGTATGTTACGTAATACAGAAGTCTTAGTCATAAAATGTGAGAGAAATGTGTACAGACATGGCTGTGTGGTAAGAAACTCACTTCCCAACCACATGATTCCGATTTTAGCCCCACTGCGTCTGCTATAGCCTCGGGCCGAAAACTGAAAGACGCTTGTCGTGTGTGTGTAAACATATATATATCTATATATATATATATATAT
>NC_068982.1:80569053-80571727 GCF_001194135.2 Octopus bimaculoides | reverse complement strand
TGTGTGTGTGTGTGTGTGTGTGTGTGTGTGTGTGTGTGTATTTTTGTTCCCACCACCCCATTGCTTGACAACCTATGTTGGTGTGTTTACGTCCCCGTAACGTAGCGGTTCGGTAAAAGAGACCTATAGAATAAGTACCACGCTTACAAAAAATTAGTTCGGAGTCGATTTCTCCGATTAAAATTCCCTTTAAGGCGGTGATCCAGCATAGCCGCAGTTAAATGACTGAAATTAATAAAAGAAGAACAGAAGAAGACGAGAATATAAGATTTGAAGGACGTTGTTCTGTATTTCCAACGCTGTCTCGATGCTATTTGCTACCCACCTGATATAGACAACAGAAATAAAATAACTTTCCACAAGAAAGTCATTATCAGTAATTTTATGGTATTTTTAGTCGATGAAGACATATAAAGTAACAATTCTAACTATTATTCAACATATTGATATCAGTTTTATGAAACAGAGGATGGTTAATAAAAATTATTGTTGCAAGTTAATAGTAAATATATTTATAGCGATAGACGAAAAGAAAATTCCCAACGACATCAAGTCTAACTAAAAGAGCATTTATAAATTTGCTATTTTCACTTTTAAAGGTAATATAGATTGTTAGGTAAATAATAGTTAGAATTACAGAATTAACATTACGAAACTAATAATGCTAACTCTGCAAAAGCTAATATGAAATTTAATGTAATAAATACTATGTGTGTGTGTGTGTGTGTGTGTGTGTGTGTGTGTGTGTGTGTGTGTGTGTGTGTGTGTGTGTGTGTGTGTGTGTGTGTGTGTGTGTGTGTGTGTGTGTGTGTGTGTGTGTGTGTGTGTGTGTGAGTATGTGTGTTCATTTATGTGTGTGTGTGTGTGTGATGCAGGTGTGTATGTTTGTAAATGGGCGTGTTTTGCGGCTTACACTTTAAACAGTCAACCATTAATAGTACTTACTAAAAAACCGTAACCCTTGAAAGTCATTCGAAACTCGTTATGGTTTAATCGTTGACATAATTTCGTCAACGATGTAATATTTACTTAAATACTTCTATACTTTGGTGCTGTCAGTTTGGCATTGAATATCACCAAATAGTTTTATATATTTTTATACCTAAGTTTACTGTATGTATATTTTTTTCCGTTGCAACTAAATGTTCTGTAGTTTTGTAATGATAGAATCGATTGAAAAGTGGCTACAGGATGTCTAGACAGTTTTTCAAAGACACAGTTCTTCAATCTGAAGAACACTTTTTCCCTACCTTCCTATTAGAAACGGAATTACTCAAGGTGTTAGAAAATGTCTGCAATATTCCAAAAGTGGAATCTTTAGGAATATTGCAGACCAAATTTGTGTTTACCGGAAGTTAGTAAACTTGTAAAGATATTTTATTTTGGAACCATAATCTCTTCGTAAAAAAAAAAGTCTTGGGCAATGAAATTTTTCAAAACTAATCAATAGCGACAACTGAATGTCGACTGAAACCCAGCAGATGAACGGCTCCTACAATACTGAGCTTAACAAATGGTTCAAGATGTCACTGGCTCATAGGCGCAGGCGGCAAACCACACAAGTTTTTATATTTGATATGACGAGCAGCTTTGTGTCTTAGGGTACTACCAATGATTGTATCTACCCTGCTTATGCAATAATCCACCTCGGGATTGCTGGTACAGGCAGGGAGAATTTTCGACTCGATATTCAGAAATGCTTTTACAGTAGATATAGCTGAAACTTGAAAACGTAAATTAGACCAAGGTATTAGATTCCAACTTACGAGTTTTTGTCGGGAAACGCCGCATCCTTGTACTCTGTATTCAAGTACTCAAATATTCGGAAGCAACTTGGGCGCCGGAGTGGGTGAGAAACGGTGCCGGAGTGGGCGAGAAATTGAAACGTTCTCATAGTTGCCAAGAACAGTGAGCTGGCAGAATCAACAAATACTTAGCGGTATTTCGCCCGTGGCTACGTTCTGAGTTCAAATTCCGCCGAGGTCGAATTTGCCTTTTATCCTTTAGGGGGTCGATAAATTAAGTACCAGTGAAACATTGAAATTGATGTAATCGACGAGTCCCTTCCCCCACAATTTCAGGCCTTTTGCTGGAAGAAATACTTAGCGGTATTTCGCTCGTCGCTACATTCTGATTTCAAATTCCGCCGAGGTCGACTTTGCTATTAATTCTTTCGGGGTCGGTGAATTAAGTAACTGTGAAACACTGGGGTCGATAAAATAAATACCAGTTGAACACTGGTGTCGATGTAGTCGAATTAACCCCTCCCCCCAAAATGTGAAGCCATTGTTAGTATTTCAAAATCTTTTGTCTCTTACCTCCCATAATGTAACAGGTGGGTTTACTCTCGAAAAACCACTTGTAACTTCAGCCACCCAAGAACTTTCGAATTATCATTACCATTCCTAATAAGCATACCAGTTGCATGTATTCTATGTACTTCTGCAAGCCAATTTTTTCTGTCCACACCTTGAACCTCTGTTTCTAAGAGTCCAATGACAATTGGTACGACTTCACTTTTTCTACAACTCCATAATCTCTCCTATCTCTTTCTTCGGGTCCTAGAATACATTTCAATTGTCGATTTATTAGTTCTGGTATATATATAACTTGTTGATTTCTTCTTCTTCTTCTTCTTCTTCTTCTTCTTCTTCTTCTTCTTCTTCTTCTTCTT
>NC_068982.1:80567241-80569043 GCF_001194135.2 Octopus bimaculoides | reverse complement strand
TATTATTATTATTATTATTATTATTATTATTATTATTATTATTATTATTATTATCAGAACCTTGTCACCAATCTTTGAATCTGATAAATGGCTCTGAAGAATCAAACAGTTTTTGTCTGTATTTTTTTAAACCTCTATTCCATTGACGCCAATAACTTTTTATTGTGTGGAAATCTCCAGAATATTCCAGTAGAGTTTTTCTCTGTTTTTTAAATCTTCTGATCGACTATCTACGAGAGATCAGTCCTGATCATATCTGATCAAAGGACAGACATTGGCTTACAAATATTTCTGTTTTATTCTTCCAAATCATTGAAAAAAAAGAAAAAAAAACTCTAAATAATTCCAGACAAAATGCAAATCAATGACAAAACTACAAAACAAATACATGACTGAAAATTCAGAAACTATTCCGAAATATTTTCTTTGTTAGTATTTTTGTGTTTGTTTATATTTATTTACTGTATTTTTATATCTTTGTGGTATAGCTTATTTTGTAGAAAGAGAGGAAGGGGCAGGGTGCATCTCTATATTTCAGAAGTAATTCAATTGTATTTTGTTTTCTATTTTAGTATTAATTGCGTGTTCAAATATAATCAAAATAGTCGTAAATAAGTGAATCGAATTGATAGGTTCCTGAATCAACAACCAAATCGTAGATAATCCATATATGGTCATTATACAACATTGTCTTAGTGACCAATACATTTGACATTTCATATAGTCACAATGGTAGAAAATTAGAATATTAGAAAATTTATGTGGAGAGTTCAAATACTCGCCTGAATAGAGCAAAGAAGTGGCAGACTCAAATAGCTTGCCATAAACAAAATGGTGCTCAAATGACCTCATTTGTCAAGGCTTCGTTCTCAGAATTAAGCTAACCGATTGAGACTGGAATGGTACTACTGTTTCATTGGAATGAGATTCATCTGTTGTTAAGTGTTATTTTATTGGTTGGTTTTTCCCGTTCCACAATTATTAAAGTTTAATAACAACCAGATTCCAACACATTTTCTCACTCTACAAAAATAACTTCATATCGACCCATCCCCGTAACTCAAAAATTTCCAAGTGGCTTATCTTTATATTTGCCGCTGTTCTGCAGACAAAGTATATTGTAATTTACTTGCGCAATATTCTTTAGCACATATGGAACTATTTTAGAAGCAAATGGAGATCGAAAACCCATCACATTTAGTGCCTACCTTGAGTTAAACGCTATACAAAGTCACACTCAATAAAAATCCTACAACACACTTAGTCACTATACTCCCACTCTCACCACCCCATATATACACAAGTTGTGCGAGAGAACGCCACCAACCATTCTAATTCAATACGTCTTCTTTCACCCTCGAGACACATTTCAGCCCTGTAGAAACACACACACACACACACACACACGTGCTTTTTGTTCTCGCTATTTTTTGCATTCAAACCTTTCTGCCGAAGAGCGTAGGCTCGAATAGTCGACGACTTGTCCATTCTTCCCGAGCGTTAAGCTAATACACCTGGTTGTTGTTCCCTCACTTGTATTCATCCTGTTTTCTGTAAATTTGAACTATATATGCATACATACATACATACATACATACATATATATTTAATTCTTTATATTTAATACTCAATATTTCATATATTCAATAAGACATTCGATACTTCATTTCATTTTACTATTTATATTATATATTCCATATTCTATATCCCACATTAATTTTATAAGAATATAAATAAAACATAAAAAACAGACAGAGTTGGAAGTTTTTTAAATAATATACATATATATATATATATATATA
>NC_068982.1:80566074-80566844 GCF_001194135.2 Octopus bimaculoides | reverse complement strand
TATATATATATATATATATATATATATATATATATATATATGCATATATATATATGTATATATATATTAACAGCAGAATAACATACATGCAACACCCAGTGATATATGTCTTTACTTTAAAACATCCATTTTTCGTTAATCTAGTATTGGTAATGACCATTAAAACATCGCAAGATAAATCACTCACTTATGTTGGTGTATGATTACATTCTCTCGTCTTCCTTTACGGACAACACTACGTTGGACATTCAATAAAACCCAAATCACACTCGAAAAATAAGTGCAAAAAAAGTTTTGTTTCGGAACCAAATTTTCACTAAATCCAAACCAATATAAGAAGTATTGAATTATATGCTTTTGCGAGTGTTTTTGCACTCTCGTTTCTCTGTGATTGGTTATTTTTTTTTTTTTGTAGACAATTTAAGCAAACATTAAACCGAAAAATGTTTCTGCGTGTTTGTTCAATACAAAATATATCACAATATGAAAATCTTTATATTTAAAAACTAAAATATATTTGACCTTTATTGCGTTGTCATTGGGAGTGTATTTAACTAAGATAAACATATTTGCTATAGTTATTGACGTCACGGTTATACTATTAACATAATATATATATGTTGATGTTTTAACATATTTTACTAAATCCACACTGCACACACAAACACTCACACACAAATACACACACACAGTCACACACATACACACACTAGCACACACACACACACACACACACACACACACACACACACACACACACACACACACAC
>NC_068982.1:80564807-80565592 GCF_001194135.2 Octopus bimaculoides | reverse complement strand
ACACGAATGTAGCTACATTGCTGAAGTGAGCCGTAGTGGAATGAGACAGTGAAAGTAGTTTTTGGGACAGGAGAGTGCGAATATGGGTGGTGGTTGTGTGTTTGTGTGTGTGTGTGTGTGTGCGTGTGTGTGTGTGTGTGTGTGTGTGTGTTTATGTTTATGCGAGTGATGCACGTACGAGGGTGTGAGTCAACGAGCAGGTGAGTGGGTGGTGTTTGATTCAGACCCGGCATCTGACTGACTTGGAGTACCTGATTCATAGATTTTCTTACTCGATCTTAGAATTACTTTACCTTTAAATTCCTTGGAAGTACGTCGTTTCTGCATCTTTGATTGTATATATATGTATATATATATGTATATATGTACGTATATATGAGGTTACAGAGATTTTAAATTCCTGTTTTTGTAAATATTTCACAAAAATATTTCTTAACACGTAATTTATAATATATTTAATATGATACAATATAATTTTTATTCATAAACATTGATGTAGGGTGAGTGCATAACTCTGTGAATGCATGATGTGCTTTCCTTTTGTTTAATTTTAAATAAGCTTGTACTTGTTGTTAGGTATAAGGTGAAAATATTTACGCTATTTACTTTGGATTTGCAGAAGAAAACAAATCATTGATACAAATACGGCGCTTATGCAGGTGCGTCTTTCGCCCAATAATGTAATCACCAATTATAATGGTTAAATAAACATTATACAATATATCGTTCGAATCCCACCAGAGGACTGTTTCAGAGTTTATATATATATATATATATATATATAT
>NC_068982.1:80561089-80564315 GCF_001194135.2 Octopus bimaculoides | reverse complement strand
ATATATATAGGTATACTGTTTTTATTATAATTAAAGCTGCAAACAACATTGTTGGACCAAAACCCCTTAAGGTGGTACTCAAGCATGGCCGCAGTCAAATGACTGAAACAAGTAAAAGAATTTAAAATGTACACGTGAGTATGTATGTTTGTGTGTGTGTGTGTGTGTGTGCGTGCGTGTATGTGTGTGAGTGTGTGTATGTGTCAGTGTGTGTGTATGTGTGTGTTTTGTGTGTGTGTGTGTGTGTGCGTGCGCGCGCGTGTGAGTTTACTTTCAAGAATTGAATAGAAGTACGATGAAGGAACGAACGGAAAATTCACATACAAGACACGGACATACTCTTTCCTCGTTAGTTATCGTCCCAAAACTTAACATAGTTTCACACATTTAAATATTATATTGTTCCTTTTTGGTGGCGTGATGCATGTACATGCATACATACATGTATACTTACAAGCAAAAAAAAAAAGTTAACCGCAACCATGCAGCAGTATACAGAGTCATGAGGAGTAGTAAGCATCAGGGAAGCACCTTCAGGAGAAGACGTAGACTCCTTCTGGAGGAAAAATCTGGAGTAAAGAGAAGGAATTTAACCAAGATGCTCTGTGGCTGGAAGACATGCAACATTAATGGTGAAACTCTTGCAATTATGATCTAGAAACTCCAAAATGGAAAAGCACCTGGAAGAGACTTGATTGTTGGATATTAGTACAAGAAACTAACATTCTATCGACCATATCTTATCAATCTGTACCAAAGTGTCGAAGTGCATCCCTTGACCAAGTTTGCATACATGAGGCTGATAATGTCATAAGACTTGGAAAGTAGCACCTTGAGCAACACTCTTTGTCTGATAACCTAGAATACATGCCCAAAGAAGTCGCATGACTTTACCGCAACGTATCATTAGATGAAAGGATGAGCCTGTATGATCAGAAAACTAAGCATGAATATGTTAGTAGAAAGCTCCGTGATGACTAACATCGATCATCAAAGCAGTTTATTATGGACCAACAGCCGGATTACTACCTCCCACTTTGAAGAGTATGCGTTTGCAATCCGGGAACAGGAAATATCAACCAAGTACTTGATGCATAAAAAGGGATAGAGATGCAGGAAAAACCGTAAAATGTGACAACCGATGCAGACTTTGTGGTGTTGACACTGAAGATATCACCTACATCATAAGCAGTTGTCCGAAAATGTCATCACGGTATTGTCTACCGATTAGACATGCCGTTGCGGCTAGGGCACTCCATAATAAAATCCGTCAGAAGGATAATCCCGATGACAAAGAAATAAGAAGCCACAATATGGTAGAAGCCATAGCCACTCATAATTAAAAGGAATACTGGTGGAATATACCTCAATAAAATGTAAGCACAAGAAACTTGATATGATTTGGGATAGAGAAGAGAAACTGTGCACAGTTGTAGAAATTAGCTGCCTAGCGGATGCTAACATAAGACTTAAGATCAGTGGAAAAAAGAATACATGCACTGAACTATTGAGAAATCTGCAGTTAATCTATCCAGATTACAAGTTCAGGTTTATACCTGTAATTATAGAGGCCCTGGGATATGTAGCACACTGCTTAAATAACAATCTTGAGAAATTAGGCTTCTCAAAACCAGAAAGGAGAAAGCTAATTCGAAGACTACAGATCCAATCCATCACTGGAACTGTAAAAATCTGTAAAACTTTTCAGAAATTTATCATTTAAATATATAAAAGCATGTCTAAATATGTAACTATATGCATGAGGATACATACAGAAAGTAAAACATACACGTGTGAACATATACATACATACATACATACATACATACATACATACATATTTACATAAATACTTTCATACATACATACATACAAAAATAACTTGTTGCTGATGTTGAAATTCCAATGAATCAGCCTTGGATCTAGGTTAGAAACCGGCTCTTTCTCTATTTGCAAGAAATCTTGAAATAAACTAAATACATACATACATACATACATACATACATACATGCATACATACATTGTATGCATGTATACATAAAGTATGATCATGAAATGTTGAAGAGTTTATTATTAATATTTCTTCTATAACTTGAAACTTTACTCACATAAACATTTTTCATTGACTTCAAATTATATCGCAATCTTCCATCTAATGCTTTGATATTCCACACTGAGTGATGATAATGGTGTTGACAGCTGATAATCACTAACTTAAATCAGCTTATTTTTGCATTCATTTGTTAATTTATTTACCTTCATTTACTTTTTATAAAATGACGTTGGAACTCAGCGATCTAGACAAGGCTCTCTTTACTTTATCCCAAATAATAATGGCTTCTCTACCTTCCTCAACTTCTATATCAGCTCCTCTCTATCCAAATCTACTGCTACCAGCATACAAAACAAAATTAAAGGTCATCAAAATTTATTTTATTGGCATAATAGATAGACATTAATTAGTACGAACACTTACAAATGCCATATGTATGTGCACGGACAAACACACATATAAAGACTTAAATATATATATATATGTGTGTGTGTGTGCTTTTGTGCGGGTGGGCGTGTGTTTACCTATATATTTATAAAAGCATATTTTTATTTCGTCTATATGAATACATACAGCTGCACCAATGCATATACCTAAATACATATACTCTTTTACACGTTTCTGTCATTTGACTGAGGCCATGCTGGAGCACCGCCTTTAGTCGAGCAAATCGACCCCAGGACGTATTCTTTGTAAGCCTAGTACTTATTCTATCGGTTCCTTTTGCCGAAAGGCTAGGTTACGGGGACGTAAACACACCAGCATTGGTTGTCAAACAATGCTGGGGGGGGGAAACGCAGACACACAAACACACACACACACACACATACATATATATGACAGGCTTCTTTCAGTTTCAATCTACCAAATCCACTCACAAGGCTTTGGTCGGCCCGAGGCTATAGTAGAAGACACTTGGCCAAGGTGCCACGCAGTGGGACTGAACCCAGAACCATGTAGTTGGTAAGCAAGCTACTTACCACACAGCCATTCCTGCGCCTATAAATGTATACATTATATTGCTATTCGCCTCTGGTATATAGAAAACAAGGAAATACTGTAACTACCTATAAAGCATGTGGCTAACTTTTGTGTTGAAATTTTTGACAAAACTCAACCAGGCATTCTTGTTGGCCGTTGATTAAACGAATTTCCTGTCCCTCCGAGATATAT
>NC_068982.1:80552816-80554775 GCF_001194135.2 Octopus bimaculoides | reverse complement strand
TACCTATTATCAACGTAGCAAAATTCTCACATGAAAAGTTGTTTATAAGATAATTTTGTGTGTATATCAATTTAAATAAGAGCTATAACGCAATCCATAGTAAAAAACTTGTTTAATAACCTATGCACATTTCAATGCAATATCCCGACTAACTTATGTCTGAGATAAGAATATGGGGTCTTGCATCTCTTCAGGATCAAGTTTCATTAATTCATAGCAGACAGCAAACAACATTGATAGTTGTCCTTAAATTACATGTGTATAAACAGGTTATGTATATATACATATATATATAAATTTGTAGCTATATATATATATATATATATATGGTATATTTATAAACAGGGCAAATTTTCAGCCATTTCTCCGTAGACTGAGAAAAATGATAAACAATCTTAATCGATTTTCGAACCTTATTGGATTCTCATCAAAAATTTCTACATTAAACTGTTTATATACTCAAGAAATGGAGCAGTTACTCTATGAAGGAATCCATAATTTGCATACTGAAAGTGTTTAACATTCTAAAAATACCAGCGGCTTGTTAACGAGGATCTTAATCCACATACTATCAAGGTATGATATATTATATAATTATATATATATAGGGGAAAAGTAAGCAGAAAAATAAGCGAAAATGCACATTGGAAATCAAAAACAGTTAAGGCTTTTTATGAAAAGTAACGATAGATAAACAATTAGATGAACTGAGGTAGGAATAAAGGTAATAAAAGTCATTATTGTGAGTTGTTAAAGAGATTTAAAATCATACCAATTTCGTAATATTACTAATCATTGCTTTGAATGCACACCGAATTCTGAACGGTTTCAAGTCTATTAGTCCCTTAGTAAAAAGATTATGTGTAAGGGAGGTAAGCAGTTTTGGATTTGGTACAATTAGGGTAGATCTGGATCTGTAATGTGAGTGGTGTATGGGATGTATGGGGGTTAGTGGTATTAAATAGAAGATTAGTAGTGTTCTATATTTTGTTATGTGTTCATATTTAGTTGAGGACGATATTTATTAATGAAAATTGCCTCTTTATTCATTCTCTGTTGTGTTGAATATTGTTAAGCATTATTTTGAAATCGAGGAGTTTGTCCATGCTGTATTTCCAAAGTATAAAGCAATCGCCCAAATACCTCTTCCAGTTCTCCTTTAAATAACAATGAAAAGAGGTGCCATATTTTTGGAATGATGATTGATATATTGTAAGCTCTAGGTAACCCATTACAAGGTTCGCAATCACAGGCGCAGCTCGGGTTCCCATTGCAATTCCACATTTTTGTCGATAGTAAGCTGTATCGAACATGAAATAGTTGTTCAGTAGGATGAATTTGAGTGCTGCGATTATAAATCTGTGGTTGATCCGCCCTGGTATCTCTTGTGGGTATTTTTCTATCCAGAAGGTGATCGCTTCTATACCATAATCGTGTGGAATATTGGTGTACAAATTCACCACATCGAATGGTACTAACAGGGTTCCTTCACTTATTGTCTTCGGGAGGTGGTTTAGCATATCTAAGTCATCCCTGATGAAGCTTTTCACATATTTTTGAAACGGTTTGAGTAAGATGCCGAGGAAGTTGCTCAAACGGTGGGTTTCACAAGCAGGGCCAGTAAAGATGGGTCTCAGTTTGAGGTCAGTAGGGGGAATAACATTAATGCAGAGGCTTGGAGAAACTTTGCAAGCTTTCCAAATCTGTGTAAATATTATTTTCCAACATGGAGAGTATTAACTTTTTGTAGTACTCTGTGTCCATCACCACTACCGCACTTCCTTTAACGGCTTCTTTAAAGGTGAGGTTTATATCATTTTTTAAACTCGATTAGGTCTTTCCATTCATTTACATGAAGGTTGGATTCAATTCGTTGTTTTTGTTTTCGGATTTAATTCGTTGTTTTTGTAGGAAAACTGGTAATGTGTTCACAAAAAGCATCAAGTGCTTTATTTCTGC
>NC_068982.1:80551965-80552716 GCF_001194135.2 Octopus bimaculoides | reverse complement strand
AACTACTATTGGAACTTACATACCATGTACAGGAAACTTTTTTACCATTTCTAGACGCCACTCTCCTCAAATAATGGAACTGCAACTACAAAATCTTTATATATATTTATATTTTATTTGTACTTTCTTTTTCTTATTTGCCTCTATATTCCCTATTCCCTCCTTTTCCACAAATTCCTTATTTCTAATTCAAATATTTACCTCTATTTAACCATTTCACATCGTCTCTGATGAAAATATATCCGTAATATTCAAGAAACAGCTGTAAGACTATATCTATATCTTTTTCCTTATAAATTTCCGAAGCACTACACAACCTTGGCTTTGTTATCTCATTTTGACTAATATATATATATATATATATGTATATATGTTTCATATTCCATATACCATAAGGTCTACAAATCTACTGGAGTCCTCAAAAACATTTTAAGATCTACTCCACAAATATTTTACGCACACTGTATATATATATATAATGGAGAAATTATACAAAATGTATACGTAGATGATGAGTGAAGCACAGGCACAGTTTCGATTACATTTTGTTATCCTTAGATTTATTGCAGGAACTTCGTAGTGGCTGTTGAAGTAACAGTATAAATAAAATTAATGCGTGGCACCTTGGCCGAGTGTCTTCTACTATGGTCTCGGGCCAACGAAAGACTTGTGAGTGGATTTGGTAGATGGAAATTGAAAGAAGCCCGTCGTATATATATATATATATATATATATATATATATATATATAT
>NC_068982.1:80550329-80551413 GCF_001194135.2 Octopus bimaculoides | reverse complement strand
ATATATATATCTACGTAAATCTTGGCGTCGGTTTGTTTGACTAAAGGTGGTGCACCAGCATGGCTGCAGTTAAATAACAAACATATAAACGAATAAAAGAATACATATACCACCATGAGCTTTTCCTTTCACACCTGTACAGATATATGCACAGTCGTGTGTATATATGTGTGTCGGCGTCTATCTTGATATAAACACACACACACACATATATATATAGAGGGAGATGTGTATACGTGCATAGATAAGGGGATACAGAGGTATAAAGGCAGAGATACACACATATATAGCAAGCGCATGCATTCACACACTGATAAACACTCACACACAGACTGACTTACACATACACACATACACATTGATGGAAGAATGTAGGTGAGACTTCAGACTCATTTAAAAAAATTAAATAAATTACTAATTAATTGAATCATTTCTTAATTTTGATTATATATTCGGTTTTTATATAGAGCTCAATCTATTTCTTATGACATATGCGCGCGCGCTGAGGCACACAGATACACATGAGTAATCTGTGGGTGTAGTCATATATTTTACCTACACATATATGCATATATATGTGACTATACATGTACTTATGTATGTATGTGAGTATGTGTGTGTGCGCGCGTCTGTGTGTGTGTGTGTGTGTGTGTGTGTGTAGTGCTGATAGAAAACATACACACACATTTCTACATACATTTATATATATCCAAGAAAAGACATAAATATATCTGAATAATTGCATGTGTCTTCGTATGTGTATACACTCAGTCATTCCCTCTTTCTCACACACATATACACACATTTTTTAATATTTGTATATGCATATATGCACCTACCTGCCTATCTACCTACCTACCTACCTACCTATATATCTATAGCTATCTATCGATATATATATATATACACATATATATGTAAGTATGCATATGTATATATATATATATATGTATGTATGTATGTAAATATATCTCTTTACCTATCAATCTATTTATCTATCTATCTATTTATCTATCTATCTATCTATCTATCTATCTATCTATCTATCTATCTATCTATCTATCTATATATATATATATATATA
>NC_068982.1:80549234-80549942 GCF_001194135.2 Octopus bimaculoides | reverse complement strand
TATATATATATAAACATATATACATGATCGTATCCCTTTCAACTGTGCGTGCCAAGAATTGCTCAGATATATAAATGAGGGAGGAAAAAATAATTACATCAAAAAGATGAAGAATATGAACAATATCAGTCAACAACAACAACAACGACAACAACAACAACAGCTACAACTACTACTACCACTACTACTATAAAAGCAACAACTCCAACTATAACAACAACAATTTCAGCAAACTTCGAAATCAATGAATGATCGTTTGAACGTTAAAAAAGGTACCATTTTCTAGAAGAGTAGTTACTAGATGGCACAGTATCAATGAATTGCGGCATAGAATGCAACAATGCAGTCTATAGTTGAAGTAGGGAAAAAGAAAACCAATTATGGCGTGAAGGTGTAGATGAGATAATGTTTGTGGCAAAAGTTACGGTTTCGAAACCAGCTTTAAGTGAATTGATTGAGCGAAGAGATAGAAGATACGTTTGTTACAGGAATTCGTTGGGAAACATTTTTATTTTCAATGTTTATCCATTTATTCAGTGTTCTTTGGTCTTTTGAATATCTTCGAGGTTTTGAGATTAAGCTTTGTGAGAGAGTGGCATAACTAACATGTTCAGAAAAACTGATAAACTCAAACATACATACATACGCACAGTCACGCATATACGCATATGTGTGAGTATATATGTATATATATATATATATATATAT
>NC_068982.1:80543451-80548555 GCF_001194135.2 Octopus bimaculoides | reverse complement strand
TATATATATATATATATATATATGTATGTATAGATAGATAGATAGATAGATATAGATATAGATATATACACACACATTCATTCATACATACAGAGATACATACATACATACACACATGCATACACACATATACATGCATGTATACATACATACATACACACATGCATACATACATATACATGCATGTATACATACATGCATACATACATAAGTACATGCGTATAGTATACACAGATACGTGTGTGCATGCGTATGTGAACTGTCCTGTGATTAGATGTGAATATATTTTTTGATTCACCTCAACAATTTTTATTCCTGACCATACTGGAGCAATTTTTAATGTTCTGTATTTGTCGTTTACGCAATTTAAATTTTTGTTGGGTTTTTCTTCCTATTTTCATGGTTGTGTGACTGTGTCTGTGTTTGTAGTTGATACAGCGGTGAGATTATTTAAAATTCACTGAAAGTGGAATGTCTGTGACAGTTCTACAGAAATATGTAGGTAATGTTTTAAAAACTTCAAAAGGTACCAGCGTCAGTATGTTTTATTGTTCTTTAAGGTTAAGTATTAAACCAGCAACTCACTAGTTCTGTTGATGATAGCCAAGTTTTTCAAATGTGATCAAAAGTTCCGATAATACCAATATCAGAATCCTACAAAGGAACAGCGACGCCATATTGCAATGGGTTGATAAAAAACTGTAGTATTTCAATAGTGAAAACTTTGCAGTTATCAGCTGTCGAACATATTCCAGTCTGGATACACAGGACCAAGAGAGATTGCATTCATGCAATCACAGTCTGTAGAAGCCCTAGTTATGATAAAAAGTTCAAATGCATCGTTTCACTGGCAGAATATAGATTTCTAACTCAGACAAGAGGACATATATTTTTGGTGTATGTGTGTGTGTGTGGGGGGGTAATAGATTAAATCAATCCTGGTATTTGTCTGGAGTATATTTTATCAGCCCGAGGAAGGATTGACTTCGACGATATCTGAACTTAGAGGGAAGTAACTAAGTAGTACAATCCACAGCATATTTCAGTGTTACTCTATACTAAAATGAAAACCGCGACAATACAGTTGACTGGCCGGAGAGATGGTCAAGGAATCTGGACTAAAATTATTAATAATATATTTTTCCTAATATATACACGAAGCCTGAAATTCAATTCCATCGACTACGGCGTTGAACTGGTACTATAAAGCAAAAATCAACCTCAACGGAATTTGAACTCAAAATGTACAGTAATAAGAAATACTGTTAATTATTTTATCTGGCGAACTAACGAATCTGCCAGCTTGTCACCTTTTTCTATAACTGGCTAAACCAGGACCTTTCTCAAAACTGTAGAATATAGTCTGAGTGCAATTTGACTGTTATCGTTGTTAAAATATGTTCTACATCCATAATTATTCAATGCCATGATGGTATTAGGTTGTTTCATGTGAAATGTCGTATTTCTGATTACTTGTTATTTCAGTCATTTAAAAACAAAATTATGTATACCTTGCATTTAATCTTGACTCTTTTTCTTTCCCAACAATACTGGTATACAAAATTCGTACCCACAAACCTCATGAAAATGATAACAACCAAACTATGTTGAGTGATTTTCTCGTATGAGTACAAACTGGGTCACTCTGCCGCAGAAGCTCTACAGAATATCAAGTAGGCCTTTGGTAATGGTTTTGTTGACATTAGAACTGTTCAGAAATGGTTCCAAAGCTCTCGTTCAGGAGATGATAATCTTTAAAATAAACCAAGGGGTAGGCCAAAATCAGTTATTTGGCATGATGGATTAAATGCTTTGGTTGAATAAAAATCCGAGAACAAAGGTTCGAAATCTATCATCAGAACTCCAAACATCTCGCAGAACTGTTTTTTGGACACTTATAAAAAATTGGAAAAGTCAAGAAAACTCAATGAGATTAAAAAAAAAAATAGACGCCTCATAGTGTGCTCCCTATTGCTTTCTCGGCTGGAAAAATATCATTTTCGCATCAAATCATTATTTGTGATGAGAAATGGGCACTCTTTGACAACAGCAGGAGAACAGGACAGTGATTAGATGCAGGTGAGTCAGCTAAACACCACTCAAACCCACCATTGCTCCCTAAAAAGTTAATGGTCACTGTATGGTGGTCTGCGAAGGGAGTTATTTATTATTCATTTTTGCAACAAGGAAAAGCGGTAACAGTAACATCGTATTGCTAGGAAATTGATTGTATGCATGAGAATTTGAAAAAGAAGCAACCCAGACTAGTGAATAGAGATGACCCAATTTTGCTCCACGACAATGCACGTCTTCACACTCCTCAAGCTACAGTCCAAAGCCTGAATTTTGCAACATCCTCCCTATTTCCCTGATATCTCTCCGACTGATCATCGCTTATTTAAGCATTTTGAGCTTTTCATAAGCAATAAAACATTCTTAAATAGAGAAGAGGTAATTGAAGCAATCGGACAGTTTATCACAGCAAAAGATTTTTTTAAGCTGGAATATATGGCATAGAGAAACGTTGGGTAAGCGTCATAAATGAACATAGATCATACTTTGATTAAATAAATCAGTTCTCTAACACTTCTGAAATATTTTATTGTTACCTTTCAAATAAGACATAGCATGTGAAACAACCTAATATTTATATCTCAATAACTAAATAATTTCAAAAACCGAGGGCTCTTTCTTCAACTGTGTACCTACTCTACCTAGCTAGAAATTGGGAAGTCTGTTACAGAGATAATGATCATGCTTCGGCAAGATTACGGCGACGAGACAACGAGTCGTACGCAATGTTTCGAGTGGCACGAGCGCTTCAAAGGCCGCATCTCAATCAAGAACATGCTCATCGTTTTTTTCGGCACCCGCGGTATTGTGCATCGAGAATTCGTCTCCCAGAATACATACATACATACATACATATATATATATATATATATATATATATATATAATCTCTACGCATTTTTTCTCACTCCGCTTTTTTTCCCCCTCTTAATCCTTTCGGTCGAAGAGCGTAGGCTCGAAACATCAAAAACTTTTCTATTCTTCCTGATCGTTAAATTAATAGACATGCTTGTTGTTCCTTCATCTGTATTCGTGTATTGTTTTCTGAAAATTTGAACTATATATATATATATGCATATATACATTCATACATTATTATGTCAATAGGAAGAAACACAAACAAAGTTTGTGTTTGCTCCAAAGATCCAGTGAAGAGCCGTTTTTTTGAGATATGGCGAACATGTGTGTGGAAAATTCCGGTGTGTATTTATGTAGTTATATATAAATGTATATTTAGAAAAAATGGTAAATATGCAGCTTCCTTTGGAATCGTAAGAACTCTGTATAGGAAACGTGAGATTCGAAATTAGTCTCCTCTATTTTCAGGCTGATGATAATTATTAAATACATTTGCTAATTAGAGGAAGATATATAGACCTAATGCAATAATATACCGCTCTCTTATGCACACACAAACACAGACACACATACACACACACATACATAAATATACATTTAAGTATATGTAGATATGTAAGTGTATATGTTTGTATACGTGTATGTAAAGATATATATATATATATATATATATATATATATATGCGTACACACATATATATACATGTACATTCATACACACTTCGATTCAAATATACACAAATATATGCATGTAGACAGATTACACACACACACACACACGGAATACATACATGTACATGTGTGTCTGTGAGTGTTAGTGCAAATATATCTATTTGTGTGTGTGTGTGCGCGCGTCTGTATACGTGCGTGTAGTGTACTTAAATACCCGTGTATAATTCTGTATGCATATAAAGCATGAATCTATGTGTGTATATGTTCACTGTAAATGTCTACATATTTCTATAAGGCGTGTCACAGATTATATCCATTCAGCATTCATTTACACACCAAGGAGACACATTTTACACACACAAGCACATAAACGCGCGCACACACAAATTCTAGATAAACACAAAACACAGACACACACACACAGACACACACACACACAGACACTGTGTGAGTGTGTCCCACAGTCCCATGAAGCACACATATACATAGACGTGTAATGTACATAAATATACTAATGCATATATACATATATATATATATATATATATATATATATATATATATGTATGTATGTATGTATGTATGTATAGAGGTATACATACATGGAGAAAGAGAGAGACAGAGAGAAAGAGAGACAGAGAGAAATTCGGTGATGAGAATGAAATAAATATGAGCGTTACGTCTGAGCGTAAGAAAAAGACTGAATCGAGAAGCGACATTTGGGAATTTGGGAATAACTGAACACGGTGGAACGGTAGACTTGGAGTCTGTTTGAGTCCCTGGGCAACTTGGAGCACATGGAATAAATAAATAATAAATGTGTACCTGTATATGTGTATGCGTGTGTGTGCCTGTTTGTGTGTGTGTGGTGTGCCTGATTGAGTGTGCGTATGTGTGTGTATGTATGCGTGTGGTGGCTTGTCGTTGTTAATGTTTGTCTCGCTGTGTGACTTGGGGATAGAGAATATTATTGGGAGGGACATTTTACACAGAGAGAAAAAAACAAACATTAAACATATATGTAAATACATACTTACGTGTACATTATATGTTTGTGCGTCTATGTATATGTGTGTGTGTGTGTGTGTGTGTGTGTACGCACATGTGCGCGTGTATAGATATATAAATATATAAACAAGCACGTATACACATGCCTGTATATACAAATATATATATATATATATATATACATAGATACCTATATATATGTATATGTATATTCCTGTACATACACACGCACTTGCACAAACACACGCACACACACACACACACAGACAAATACACACTCACTCACACACACACATATGTATGTATATTGATATAGACATAGATATATTCATTTGTGGGTATGCATATGTGTGAGCATCAATACATATACACAACTATATATATAGGCACGTACATATAAATGGATAGATAGATTGATTGATTGATAGATAGATAGATAGATAGATAATTAGATAGATAGATAGATAGATAGATAAATAAATAGATAGATAGAT
>NC_068982.1:80542878-80543338 GCF_001194135.2 Octopus bimaculoides | reverse complement strand
TGTGTGTGTGTACGCACATGTGCGCGTGTATAGATATATAAATATATAAACAAGCACGTATACACATGCCTGTATATACAAATATATATATATATATATATATACATACACACACACACACACACATACAATTTCAATCATACATGCATATTTACACTTATCCATATAGACATATATATAAGCAACTACTAGCATATGTATGTCTGTATATATGGTGAAAACATGCTCATTGATTCAGCTGACATTGACGCAACGTATTACAGCTACTTTCAGTTGTGTAAGTGTTGTATGTGTGTGTGTTTGTGTGTGTGTGCGCGCGCGTGTTTGTTGTGTGTATATGTGTTTGCATATGTCCCGAATGAGAACATATGCATTCACACACATCGATACTTATATACACACATACATATGCATGTATATTTATAAACATATATATATATATATATATATATATATATAT
>NC_068982.1:80537987-80539450 GCF_001194135.2 Octopus bimaculoides | reverse complement strand
GTATTCTGTATGTATGTATGTGTGTATATACGACGGTGAGTCTAAAATTATATACACAAATATTATATAAACATAAACATGGCATAAACAAGTACGTCATTTTTCTATATTGTCTCTTTCCTTTCTGTTGCCCTTGGTCCACTGGTCCACAAGCTTGCGTATTCCCTCCAAGAGGAAGATTTTTCGGTTGGCTATGCAACCATTTATGCACAGCTTCCTTCACATCTTCATCCGTTGAAAATCGATGACCTCGTAAACTATCTTTGAGCGGTCCAAAATATGATAGTTGGATGGGGCCAGATATGGGCTGTAGGCATGGTGTTCTAGCACCTCAGAATCTAAGAGGTTAATGGTTTCTACAGTCAGAGTGGCCGTGTGTGGGCGTGCATTGTCATGCAACAACAGACTAACTTCGACAATAGGCTTCGGTGTTTGGTGCCAATTGCTGGCTTCAGTTTGTTGGCCAGCAAAGCACTGTATCTTGCAATGTTGATCGTACACCCCTTTTTCCAGGTAGTCTTCCAGTATAGTCTCTTTTGAGTCCTAAAAAAGTGTTAGCATCACCTTTTTCGCGGGTCAGGATGCTTCCACTCCATACAATATTGTTTGGATTCTGCCTCATAATGATGAACCCACGTTTTGTTTTCTGCTCAAAAATTCCTCGCCCTCATTATTGTAGCGATCAAGTAAACGTTGGCAGACCTCAAGATGCTTGCAGTTGTGCTCTGCAGTAAGCCCTCTTGGCACCTATCTTGCACAGACTTTATGAAAGCTGAGTTCATCGTGGATGATTTGATAGGCAGAACTATGACTAATCTGCAGAGAACGAGCTTCCTCATCGATGATAACTCGCCGGTTCACCATTACCATCTCTCGAGCTTGCTGAATCTTCTCGTCAGTGGTGGAATTTGACGGGTGTCCTGCTCCCTCTGCGTGCGTCAGGCTTGTTCGGCCACTTTTAAACTTCTCGATCCACTCATACACACTTCTATGCGGTAGTGCACTTTCCTCGTATTGTGCCTCCAATAAATTTCAGCACCTGATATACCTTCCGACCAGAGAAATCGGATGACTGCTCTTTGTTCTTCTTCAGTGCACATTACTGGTGGAGCGGTTATGCTTACACTGTAGGGCCGGGAATAAAATTAGCGCGATCAGGCTCAAACTTTGATCGCGTGACAACAATAATACCAACTCAAGCACGCATGCGAAGAAGGTAGTGTGACAATAATAAAGATATGTTATGGCGAAAGAGCGGATAATTTTTGACTTCCCCTCATATATATGTATATATGTTTATATACGTATATGTATTTAGATATGTGTATATATATATATATATGTATGTATATACACCACGCTGGACCGCTGAACTCTACACTGCTTTTTTCTCTCTCCATTTCGTCCTTCTCATTCCTTTCTGTCGAAGAGCGTAGGCTCAATTATTATTATTATTATTATTA
>NC_068982.1:80536752-80537868 GCF_001194135.2 Octopus bimaculoides | reverse complement strand
TATATATATATATATATGTATGTATATACACCACGCTGGACCGCTGAACTCTACACTGCTTTTTTCTCTCTCCATTTCGTCCTTCTCATTCCTTTCTGTCGAAGAGCGTAGGCTCAATTATTATTATTATTATTATTATTATTATTATTATTATTATTATTATTATTATTATTATTATTATTATCATATATATATATAATAAAACAGGAGAGTTTGTTTATATAATACTTACTTACATCATCTTACGTGCATTTCGTTAACAGTAAATATTCTATTGTCAAATCTTCGGAGATTACGTAACTCATATGAATAATCTCTGGTATTTATACATGGCAAACTACAGCGTTGCTATGACAGTATATTTCCCTTTCAGCTTATTTGATTACATGCTTCATCATCATTCATGGTACAATGTGCTAGCTATCTCTTGTTCTCTCACTTTACTAATTCGAACTCTTTTCATACTTTCTCATTCCAGTGATACGCTTTCTTTCCATTCCACCATTTTCTACACAGACGCTGTCTTCTACCACATTCTGATATAGTTACAGGAATAAGGAAACAATCTCTACCTGTCAATTCATATTCGTAATACTGTTGAGGGACAGCGATAAAAAGATAGATAGATAGATAGATAGATAGATAGATAGATAGATAGATAGATAGATAGATAGATGGATAGATAAATATTCATGCATACATGACTAGATGCACATATTTGGTTGTGTACATCTACAAGGACATACATGTAAAAATAATGAGGAACAGGTATACACACATACACTTACATATAGGCACATACTAACAGAATCAGATATTTACAAACACCGGGAATTGTCTTAACTCAAAAAGCCTTGTCATCTTGTTAGCGACTGGCTCGAGCACTATTAGGAATTCATGGAAAACATACAGGCATTCAAATATATATATGTATATATCAATATATGTGTGTTTTTTCCGGTGTTTACAAATAACACGGAAAAAATAAATAAACAGTTACCAGGGCTTACCAGCTGCACAAAGATATAGAAATTTACTGAAATTTCATTTCAACAGAAGGACATATTTTTATAACTACATTTAAACTCTCTCTATATGTATGTATGTATATATATA
>NC_068982.1:80535354-80536705 GCF_001194135.2 Octopus bimaculoides | reverse complement strand
TATATATATGAATGAAAGATCCCCTTCAGTGAAATATTACAGAAAAGACAGTTGGGGTATGATCTTGGAAGAGGTAAGGGAAAACTAAACCACTTGGACGACCTGAAGCTATTCACAAAAACTGAGGCAGAACTGAACAGCCTAGTCCAGTCTGTGTGGATTTTCTCCAATGATATTAAGATGGAGTTCGGACTCTCAAAATTTGCTATGATGGTGATGAGACGAGGAAAGCTTGTCAGACCAGAAGGCACAGGTTTGCCAAGTGGTGAAATGATGAAGGCAGTTCAACCTCAATCCAGTTATAAATAACTGGGAATACTTGAGGCAGATGGAATCAAACACCACGATATGAAGGAATAGACAAAGAGAGAGTACCTGTGGCGAGGGAGAAAAATATTGGCTTCAAAGCTGAATGCCAGAAACATAATTTCAGCAATAAACTCGCGCGCAGTCGCAGTAGTTCGGTCTGGCGCTGGAATTCTGAAGTGGACAGGAGAGGAGCTAATGGAGATGAACGGAAAGTGAAGAAAACTCCTAACGATGTATGGAGTCCATAATCCAAGTTGTAGCGACACGACCAGGTAGTAAAAGTGCTCCATTGGAAACTGTCTGAAAAGTGGGGGCTAGAGAGAGGCAAGACATGATATGAGCACAAACCACAGAGTAGCAGAGTCGGAGACTAGCAAATTCCTCTGGGATTTCCCAATCCAAACAGATCAGGTGCTAGAGCATAACTGAGCGGACCTAGTGGTGGTGGACAAGGTGCACCACATATGCTATAGAGCTGACGTTGCAAGACCCTTTGACCCACGAATAGTCAAGAAGGAAGGCGAAACGATAGATAGATAGATAGATAGATAGATAGATAGAACCTTATTTAGTACGAAATAGGCCGGCTATGGAAAATGTAGAGAGTAAAGATAGTGCCAATTATATTTGGATCCTTGGGAACAGTATCAGAAAGCATCAAGAGGAATATGAAGGAAATTAGAATAGAGTGCCCAGTAGAACTGTTACGAAAGGTCTGCCTCCTTGGCATGACCAGAATAATCAGGAAATTATTAGGTAGCTGAAAAGAACGAAGAGCACGGTACCGTAGGCTGCAGGTAGTAAGAAAATCTGTGATAAAGAGAAAATAATAATAATAATAATAATAATAATAATAATAATAATAATAATAATAATAATAATAATAATTCTTTCTGCTAAAGGCACAAGGCCTGATGTTTGGTGGGAGGGGACTAGTCGATTACATCGACCTCAGTGTTTTACTGGTATTTAATTTATCGACCCCGAAAGGATAAAAAGCAAAACAAAAAAAAATAAAAAATAAAAATGGCTACCTATATAG
>NC_068982.1:80532173-80534029 GCF_001194135.2 Octopus bimaculoides | reverse complement strand
ATATATATACACCGTGTATTCATTACATTACAGAGTACAAATGATGAAATAGTTAATACTGTAGAAAAATATATTCCCAGCTTCGCTGAAACATAATGTTGGCTAAAATAACCTCCACAGAGAATTATACCCTAAAAACCAAAGGATTTCGAGGTCGAAATCATATTTCTTTGGAAGTTGGAATCGTATATTCTCTCTCTTGGGATTATAACTCAAAACATTTTAGACAAGGCTACATATATATTCTTACACAGGACACACGTATATATATGTGTACATACGTATATATACAGAAAAGAGTACAAGTAAATCGCACGCTCATAAATGCATGCAAATATGTGTGTGTAAATATACATATAGATAAATATATATACACACATATATATATAGACCTTACACAAACACATAAGTATACACGTAAATACGTACACACAAATATATGTGTGTATATACGTATATATATATATATATGTGTGTATACATGCATACATACATACATACATAGAGGGAGAGAAGGGAGAGAGAAGAGAGAAAGAAAAGAGAGAGGGAGATGATCCCCACATACGTACGATAGCATAAACATCGAAGCCAGTTTGCTAGCGTATTGGATATAGCAGACAGAGTAGAACTTTGCTTTAAGAAATTCCTTTATAAATGTTAAGGATCACAAGTTGAACTTTGCCTCCGACCTCAATTGCCACCTTGTTAACCCTACCACAAGCAAAATCGGAAATTGGGCTGATAGGTTAACATATATGAAAGGCATCCCGTCTCTCTGTATGGCATAATACTAATGAAGTAATTTTATGGTTTAAGGCAATCCACGATATAATGGACTTTTATCCATCTATATCAAAAAATATTATTAGAAAGAGAACTTCGGAGATTAAGCGATAGGGATATCGAGATAATAATACATTTGAGAAAGACCCTGTTGTTCGACAAATGTTCGGCCCGGATCGAACAAATAGTGATGATGTGAGCATTCGACAGCACTGATGTCTGTGTCTTTGCAGGCCTCTTTAGACTAGATACCTTAGGTAAGAAATACTTGTCAACAAGCTTTGCTTTATGTAGAGATGATGCTTCAGCCATCCCTGGAGAAGTGAACCCTCGCACCCTAAACAAGCTTAGGAAAAGTGTGATCCACATTCTTAATTCCCTAAGACTTAAGGTTACTATATATACCAAATTTACCATACGAAATTTCTTAGATGTAACGCTCCAGATACATAGAATGCTCTATTGCAAACCTAATGAGAGGCTGTCGTACTTCAGCACAGCATACTGCCAATCACTTATAGTCTTTCAAAAAGCTGTGAAGAGTATCATCTGGAGGATTTCAAGCCTTTTTCCAAATAAAAATGCTTTTGATGCAGCAGTCCCTTATTACAACGAGGAACTAGCAGCCAGCCAGTTTAACGACCGCATCCTTTATATGCTACTAAATCCGTCTACTAAATCCACTCACAAGGCTTTGGTCGGCTCGAGTCTATAATAGAAGACACTTGCCCAAGGTGCCACGCTGTGGGACTGAACCTAGAATCATCTGGTTGGGAAGCAAGCTTCTTATCACACAGCCACGCCTGCGCCTATTTTTTTTCTTTCTTTTGTCTTTGGTGAGTGTTATTTCCTATTTGCTTCTATCTAGAAATCAAAGAAAGTGACTAATATTCTCTTCGAAAATTGCTTTTGTGACCTGGACACCAATGTTTTGAAACTGAGCTATTTTCCATTACATTTCAGACAGATTCAGCGCTGAGTTCCTAAATTTCAGAAGTATTGTTATATCAGATATTCCACAAGCGGAGTTCTAGCATGGCAGTAGTCTAATGACTGAAACAAGTAATAGATGA
>NC_068982.1:80527847-80530968 GCF_001194135.2 Octopus bimaculoides | reverse complement strand
TATATATGTATGTATATATAGATAGATAGATGCATAGATACAGACACACGCACACAAAACATAAGTGTGTCTGCGTGTGTGTGTGTGTGCATGTGTGATTAGTTACCAAGGTGTAAACTTACAGTGACAAAATGGTTTATTAGCCGTGTTATATAAAATATGATATGGTCATGACCAGTAGCACCAGCTGGTGATTATAGCAATAAATATCATCATCTCTTAGTATTAACTCCCAACAAAGGAAACGGGGCGGGGCACTAACATACCAAGTATCCCACCCCTTCTGTCACTAATCTCTACATAATTTTCCACAAACCGTGTGGCGCGCCGATGTTGTTAGTCTGACGATGACAGATATCAAGTGTACATCATACACATACAGGTAGTAGTAGTAGTAGTAGTAGTAGTAGTAGTAGTAGTAGTAGTAGTAGTAGTAGTAGTAGTAGTAGTAGTAGTATCAGGAAACATTTCATGTGCGTGTACACTCTTAAAGACACCACTTCGCCTCCATGTTCGATCCTACTGCGAATGTTGTCAATGAAAGTAAGTTGCTGGACACTTTACAGATTCTCGTCAGAGGAATTTTTATAAGTTTATATCCGAACTATATGGTTGCGGTTTTGGCCTGACTGCATGGCACCTTAGGGTAATGTTTTTTACTATAGTCTCGGTCTGATGAGTTTTGAGAACTTTCAGAACAATGGACCAGGAAATTATGCTGGTCGCAGGAACACCTATGCCCTCAACCGTCTGCTCCTAATTGCGGTCCATCCACAATGTTAAATCTGTAGTGGAATTCGAAGCAATGCAACTGTGTTTTGAGATTGTTGAGCTACTGGGAGAGTTATGACTCTACTCCCTAGAGGGAGGACGGGAGACATACGCACTGATATACATATGGAAGATCCTGAAAGGGCTGACGTTAAATTTTATACCAAAACCTGAGCATGAAGTCTCTGCATTCTGCCAATATTTCAGTTATCTCGTCTAGAGTAAGGACCAAGTGCGAAAATGGCTTGGATATGAAGGACCCACATCTGTTTAATATCTTGCCTAAGAACCTGAGTGATCTACATAGAGTGGGAGGTAAATGTTTTTAAAAAGCACTTTGTCGTTCTGCTGTCCCAGATCCCAGACGAATCTACATCACGGAAGGACAATCAAATGAAGGCAACAATATTAATTTCTCTCATTCATGAAAAGCCAATCAATGGGAATGACCATTGAGAGGGTAATGATACTGGTGGTATCCTAGCATGGCCACAGCCTTTGGGCTGCAACACATAGAGGAATAAACGAAAGTAATGTGTTGTGTGTATGTGTGTGTGTGTGTGTGTGTGTGTGTGTGTGTGTGTGTGTGTGTGTGTGTGTATACATGTGCATATGTGTGTGTATGTATTAATAGTATCCTGTTCTATGTTATGAATAATTTGAAATATAAGGTATACCGCTTGAATAACCATACAATATGAGGCTGCATATCCGAAAGCTAGTAGCTATGGTGCAGTAAGTACATATGTACTGATGCTATATTTTTTGTGTCGTAACGGACGACAATAAAAGCATACGGACAGTTGGACGATACAAAGACGGACAGGAACATTCGTCACTTTCTATTCATCAGTCAAGCTTCCAATTATCTCTAGAGTTTCGGCCTGTTACACTTCACTTGAGACGGTTCAAAATTGGTAGGCCCCAAAAATCAAAGCTATGGGCATTAAATTTTTGGAAGAAAGTGGGCAAATATGTGCGACAACACGGACAAAGAGAGAGAGAGAGAGAGAGAGAGAGAGAGAGAGAGAGAGAGAAAACGGAGAAAATGTTAGATGATTACAAATACGAACAAAAAAAAACAACAGGTGTCTTTCGACTAAAAGGACAAGTTAAGCTGGCGTGTAAAGTGGAAACCTTACGGTAACAAACATAGATGAAAATCAGGAGGTGTGTGTGTGTGTGTGTGTGTGTGTGGCTAAATCCAGTGTAAGCCTATGTTATTTTAATTCTCTGTCAGATGATTCGCTAATAGGAGATTTTTAATACGTTTCATACATGTACACCTATTTAACAAAACCATATGTAACATGGAATAAAAAATACCAAAATTTTCAAGTTTTCTCTTTTAATATCCACGGATGCTATGTACAATAGTGTAATCGAACAGAAATAACCAAAGGTGCACCGAGAAAAGGAGGAGGAACTTAGTACTATGACTGCGACAGAGGAAGAGAGCGCATATATGAAATAGATTGTTAGTGAAAGAATAAGAGAGAGTATATATCTTTCTGTAATTAAAGTCATACGCACGCACAATCACTTCCGTTGTTTGAACCCTAAAATACAGTACAATAACATTGATAAATAGTGTGGCTGAAATAACACACTTCCTGTATCTAATATGAAGTGGAACATGGAGTGAGTGTGGTTTGAGTGTGGGTGAAATAGTAAAATATACTGAGTATCTGTGTGGGAAATACTAACAGAGAGAGAGGCTGAGTGTGATAGATAGGTAGGTAGGTATATAGATAGATAGATAGATAGATAGATAGATAGAGAAAGATAGAGAGAGAGAGAGAGAGAAAGAACTAAAGAGAGGTGGGAAGAAAAACAGAGAAAAATAGTTCCTTTTACTAATATACAGTGTAGTTTCACCTGTAATTAAACAACAAAAATGGCGACGGTGACAGCGACAATAATAAAGACAATAAGGGAATGTTCTTTTGAACAGTGTGAGTAATTTTAAAATATTTCTTCTATAATAGCACGAAATGTATTTAATGTAGGGTGCGGAGAGCGGTCAATACTATCTAGTTCTGTGAAAACCTGTTTACTGTTGTGAGAATAGTTTCCAAGTACCCATCTTCCGTATATGTATACAAAAAGCGTCGGCGGATTTTGAACACTTTTCTATAAAACATTAATGGAGCAAAACTAGTAATTACAATGAAAAAATCGCATTATACTGAGTAAAATACAAAATCATTGACCAATTTCTCATTTAACTGTTACATTTTATATTATAATGCTTAAAAAAATATTTAGTTATTTTCTGGTGCTAATTCGTACTAATCATTACTTTCTTTTGACTACACCAGTAGTGGGGAAGAGATATCTGTCATGTATG
>NC_068982.1:80518219-80519608 GCF_001194135.2 Octopus bimaculoides | reverse complement strand
CTCCAAGAAGCCATCGCCTCTAGCTAGCTATGTGACACACGAAACCTGTGTCCTTTATAACCTTCGAACAGGGGAGGTCAGCAGTTTCCCCTTGCTGGTTTGGCATCTGCAGACTAGTTTCAGGGTGTTGCCCCTTGTCAATGCAGAGCAGCCAAGCTCCTGGGACTGCCATGTTGGCTTGGCGATAACTAATAATAATAATATTAGGGACAAAATCCAAAATTACAGGTAAAAACTCAATTAAGATCAATTTATAAAAAATTAAAATTAAATTGAGCTTTATAGATTAAGATATATATAAAATATATAGTTTTAGGGAAAGTAACCAAGTTTCAAGAACTCATCGATGAAAATCCACTATCACATATAGAAAAATTAATAATTAAAAGCACAATAAATGAGTATAATATAAAACAAAGTAAATATCATAAGATAAAGGTAGCACCGCCATTAGTGTTGACTATTCATTCTTTTGTTTTATTCCAGCGTAAATCTAGTTCAATGGTATTGGCGGAATTTCACTCTCATCTCAGTTGGTGAACCAATGGACTAGGTAACCGTTTCTTCTGCTTCGGTTCTAACCTTTCACAGATGGCTGCCCTGACGTGTGAGAAAAAATTTATCTAGATGCGTTTAAAAGTGTCAGAGAAAACTTTGGTTATGCTTCCTAAACACGAGAGTTTGTGATAACGAATGTGGTTATGTTTTGTGAAACCTTTTTGGAAGGACTTACACAACTATTGGTCCTTTAATGCCTTATTGGTCCTACCCATAATATAAATGAATTCCCAACTAAGTCTATTTTCATCCCACCAAACATTGGAAAACAATTCAGGACTATAAGTATGTTCGTTACTTTGGCAGAGGAATGCTTTTGGATATAGGTACCTCAAAACATAAATAAATTTCCTGTTGTGACACGAAATTTTGTAACAAAGAATGCTGCTATCCTATATTATCTCTCGTTCCACTTGGTTATTTTTTTCTCTTTTTTATTTCTCTGTTGTCTTTCATAGTTTGGAACAAGATTTTCGAGAGGCTTGGCTTTGTGATTAAGAAGCTAGTTTTGCAGCGAAAGAGGTTCGGGTTCAGTCCACTCAGCGCAGTGCCTTGGGCAAGTGTCTTCTACTATAGTTCTGGCCGACCAATGCTGCGTAAGGGAATTTGTTAGACAGAAACTGTGTGGAGGCTCCGTAATAAATAGATAAATGAATAAATATATTACTTGCAATATATATCGGTTGCAGGTTGCATCGAATAACCAGCTGGAAGAGGTGTACTCCTAGGGTTAACATGGTAGTAACGTCGGTTCCTACGGAACAGCCATATTTAAGTGGCGATAAACATTACTTCTCAGTAAAGAAACTGCTTTCATCTTTTATATCTCTC
>NC_068982.1:80514685-80518039 GCF_001194135.2 Octopus bimaculoides | reverse complement strand
GTGTATAGAGGAATATATTATTTTGCTTAAAAGAGTTCCAACACTGTCTGTTTTTTATGTTTTATTTATATTCCTGCAGAACTAATGTGGGGTATAGAATATGGAATATACAATATATAATATAATATACAATATATAATATAAAATAAAATAAAAATGGATGGCACCATGAAATAAAGTATTGAATGTAGATGAAATATTGCGTGTTCAATATAAAGGATCAAATATATAAATATATAAATATAAATATATATATATATATAAAGGCGACTCGAGTTTCAGGGCTATTTCCCTTCGTCATGGCCGGTATGACAATCTTTAAATATATATATATGTATATATATGATATCTCTCTCTCTCTCTCTCTCTCTCTCTCTCCATATATATATATATATATTTGTATAATCTCTCTATATACATATGTGTGTATGTGTGTGTGCGTGTGTGTGCAAGTGTGTGTGTGTGTACGTGTGTGTGTGCACGTGTGTGTGTGCACGTGTGTGTGTGTAATTGTATTTGTCTTCCATCACCACTCAACAACTGGTGTTGATTTCTTTACATCCCCGTAACTGACCGATTCAGCAAAAGGAGCAATAAAATAAACGCCAGACTTTAAAAACCATATACGGGAGTCTGTTTGTTCATCTAAACCTTTCAAGGTAGTACCCCAGCATAGCTGCAATTCGATGACCGAAACAATTAAAACATGAAAGATATATGGTTTATTTATCTGTCAGCATTCCAGAATACAGAAACTATAAATTGTAAGGTGCTCGAGGAGTGTTCCTACTTATGGTTTCTGTGTTGGCTTGAATTTTTGAGTTGGACACTCTAAATGTGTCCAACTGCTATTTTCCTAATTGGTTAGAATAATCAGCCAGTACTGCTAGAAGACCAATGTTGTGGGCGTCGGTAAAAGTACAAAATACCTTGTACTTTGAGCTGATAGGTTGCCAACAATCTATTTATGTTTTGAGGTACCTATATCCAAAAGCATTCCTCTGCCAAAGTAACGAACATACTTATAGTCCTGAATTGTTTTCCAATGTTTGGTGGGATGAAAATAGACTTAGTTGGGAATTCATTTATATTATGGGTAGGACTGGAATTTTGTATATTTAAATTACAGCTAATTGATATTAAACAAATTTGTATGTCATCTTATCGTTTGTCTTGAGGTTTAGTATCTCTTCAGTGTCGAATGCACAGATGGTGAGTATGACAGAGTGTTTATTTTTCTCTCTGTCTAACACCTTCCAATTATTACCAAAGATTTTTCGAATGCGACCCTGTTGACCGCTACGATTGCACTTCAAGGTTACAAGCAACTAAAGAACCGAATCCCAAACTTTTCTGTTCTACCAAAATTCTTCATCTTAGAGAAATCAAAGTACAGCTGATTCTTCAGAATGTGGTAGGCGTGTTCCAAAATGTAATCCATATTCAGCATGGATTATGTCCTCAGAATACTTCTGATGATCTACTGCTGAATCGTTTATAGTATGTTCTGTAAAGTGTTTTTTTTTTATGTGTTAGGTTGCTGTGAGTTATCGTTATTATGCAGAATATAGCAGATTGTTCGATATATTGCTATCTGTTTGGCTCCAAGAAGATGCTCTGCAGTTGTTCATGAAGCAGAAAACAAAGCCTTCAAAAAATCGTCCTTATACGAACAATCTTGACTCTAACATTCGATTCCTAAACTACAGACTCACAGAGAAGAAAACCATTGGCTTTGATTTAATCTACTAAGTGTTCCTTATTTGATAGTTCTTCTTATTAAGGACCTACAAATTAACAGAAAGAATTATAACAGCGTGATTGCACATGCATAAAAACATATGAAGCTGTGTGGTGAGAAGTTTGTCTCTCAGTGACAAGGTTTCAGGTTCAGTCCCACTGCATGGCACCTTGGGCAGGTGTCTTCAACTATAGTCTCAGGCCGACCAAAGCCTTGTGAGTGGATTTGGTAGACGGAAACTGAATGAAGCCCATCGTATATATGTGTGTGTGTGTGTGTGTGTGTGTATGTGTGTGTGTGTGTTTATGTATGTATGTATGTATGTATGCAGGTATGTATGTATGTGTGCTTCTTTGCGTCTGTGTTTGTCTCCCAACACTTCTGGACAACCGGCGTTAGTTTGTTAATGTACCTGCAAAAGAACTCAATAGAATAAGTATCAGTCTTAAAAAAGAAGAAAAGCGCTGGGGCTGATTCATTCGAATAAAACTTCTTCAAGGCGGTGCCCCAGCATGGCCGCAGTCAAATGACTGAAACAAATGAAAAGCAACATCCGCATTACACATACACGCGCAGTTACGCCCATACGCACACAACATAAGGGAAAGAATCTATGTGCTTCAAACTGCATCAAATTTGATAGTAACTAATGGAACTTTTCTTGTCGGACACATATTTCCACTCTAAAAGGTCGCAACTTTAAATTCGCTTTTGATCACGGTTAGAAATGTCTCCTACTATTCGTATATATATATATATATATATATATATATATATATATATATATATATTTCCGCAGACAAACAGGCAAAAATTATACATTCAAAACGAACTGCACAGAAGAAAAAAAATGGTTATAGCATTTTATACACATATGTATATATGGCGTCACAACTCACAAGTATAATAATTTATAAGTAAAGTAATTGGATTGTATGTCTAATAGAATTTTCTCGATAGATATATTTTTCAAATATTATAAACGAAGTTAAAGTCTCACGGAAAACTTGTGTATATTGGATGAAGAAAGTCAATATTGAATTGGTGGTCATATGGAAGAAGCCAAGAAAATATTTAACTACATATCTATATCATACGTAAATGTGTGTGTATATATAGGTATACACACACACACACACACGCGCGCGCGCGCGCACACACACATATATATATACATATATACGTGTGTGTGTGTGTGTGTGTGTGTTTGTGTGTGTGTGTGTGTGTGTGTACTCGCATTGGTCTATGCGTTTCTATGTACGTCTATATATAAATAAGTCTGCATTTGTTTACATATACGAAACTATACACACGTATATTACATCAGTCAGCACAAGCATACATACATACGTACATACATACATGCATACATACATACATACATACATACATATATTCATACGTACATACTTGCATACAGTGTAATAACTAACAGCAATAAAGATAATGTATTTATTTACCAATTGCAAAAAAAATATACTTACAGATATTTTCTCAAGTATACATATATATTCATATGTATACTTATATATATGTTTATATATACATCTATATGTATATGTATATATATACATCTATATGTATATGTGTATATATATATATATATATATATA
>NC_068982.1:80511869-80513620 GCF_001194135.2 Octopus bimaculoides | reverse complement strand
TATATATATACATACATACATACATACATACATACATACATACATACATACATACATACATACATGTATGTACAGGGTACGGTGAATAAAGTGTCGTCTAAATTATGCAAAATTAAAATAACACATGCATCTCATTTTAACAGACATATTTATCAAAATTACGTTAAAATATCTTAAAATACTAAATTTATTCAATAAAATCGCCATTGGCTTCAACTACGGCCTCCAAACGACTTCGGAATATCTCGCAACTCTTCTGGACGGTCTCCTTGTTTAAGTTGGTGAATGCTGCCATAATCCTTGCCTTCAGTTTATCTATGGTGTTACAAGGAATTTTGTTGGACCCTCGCACAACTGTGCCCCACACATAATAATCAAGGGGGTTGCAGTCTCGGGAGTTAGCTGGTCAGATGTTAGGGGTGATGCGGTCGCAATTGTCTGAGATCCATGACTGGGTTCTCTTGCTTGTGGGGCATGGTGTAGAGTCCTGTTGCCAGACATAGGGTCTTCCAGCAGCCACCCTCTTGACCTAGGGCTGCACTACCTCCTTTAAGGCACTTGTAGGCATCCGTGTTGAGTCTGAAGCCGTATGGGAAGATGAATGGAGGCATAACGTTGCCATCACTAGTGATCACTCCAAACACCATGATGTTGACTGAATGTTTGATTTTTATCATTCCCGATACATGTCCTCAGATTGCACTGTCCTTAGATTGACATTCAAACACTCTGAAATGTTCGTAATGGAGCTTCCGGTCCGAATGCCAAGCAGTACAGCATGTCGATTCCAAATTTCTGGCAGAGTGAATTGTGTCATGATGCTGGTTTTTCACAGACGATGCCCAACTGACACTACTAATATTGTGTATTCGACAAAATGAAAATCAAACAATGCGCATGCGCGAAATTAAAATTATAAAATGGCGTCAATTTACCAATGCACCCTGTATGTTAGATTAGATTAAAAGGGGTTCCGAAAAACGAGTGGTTATCTTATGAACCGATGATTCTGTGGTGAATTACGCTGCCATTTCAATTCACGCTTTATGTCAGTGTCCAAGTTCACTGCTCCATTATAATTGTGGGCTCTGTCGAGGAAGAATGTCTTCTACTGCATACGCATTACGATGGAGCTGGCTCACTGGCTAATGGGCTCGTATTCTTTGCCAGTTTTCTGAACCATTTATCATTCAAACGATCGTAGTTTAGGAATATGTATGTAATACTAACACTACCATTAGTATTACATTATATTAGGGAACTTAATATATACATGCATGTGTGTGTGTGTGTTTGTGCGTGTGTGTGTTTGTGCGTGTGTGTTTATACGAAAAATGAGAGTCAACTTGCGCAGAAGCGATGTGCAAGAGCTTGAAAGAATTGCTAGCGCGTCGGACACAGTTCTTTACGTTCTAAGTCAAAATGTCGTCGAGATTAACTGTCTTTCATTCTTTTAGGGTCGATAAAATAAGTACCAGTTGAGTACTGGTGTCGATGTAATCAACTTAAGCGCTCATCTAAAATTGCTGGCCTTGTGGCAAGGTTTGAAATCAATATGTTTACCTATAATTAACATCGTATGTATTTATGTAATTTTCACTTGTCTCGCCCCTATACATTTTGTTGCTTCGCTAAATTTTTCTTAGAGAACAATTCGGTCTTAGTAGACGCATTACATGTGATCTTCTTCTAGCACATTTACAGTCCACCTAGTGGTCTCCTCTCTCTCTCTCTCTCTCTCTCTCTCTCTC
>NC_068982.1:80510059-80510800 GCF_001194135.2 Octopus bimaculoides | reverse complement strand
ATATATATATATATATATATACATACATACATACATAGTAATATATATATACATAGTTATATATTTATGTGTGTGTGTGTTTTTGTGTTACTGTTTATAGATTTTTACAGTTCCAGTGATAGACTGGATCTGTAGTCTTTGAATTAGCTTTCTCCTTTCTGGTTTTGAGAAGCCTAATTTCTCAAGATTGGTATTTAGGCAGAGTGCTACATATCCCAGGGCCCCATATGTATGTATGTATGTATGTATGTATGTATGTATGTATGTATGTATACCAGCAGAGCCCTATAGTCGACTAGCCCACTTTCTCTGAAAGAAATATCATATAAGGGAAATGTGGCCTGCAATGTTATGAGGAGATGAGCAAAGATGCGTGATTTTCTAGCAGGCAATTGGCATATTGGGCACCAATTCAGGATACACAAAGCAGGAGGGATTGTCATAAGATTCTTCCCAAACTAACACCAATTAAAATAAATTCAATGTTCCTTATAGTCATACCCGCACGGATGTTCATATGTGTGTGTGTGTGTGTGTATGTGTGTATGCATGTGTAGGCGTGTTTGTGTGTGTGTGTAATTGAAAGATAGAAAAAATAAATATATGCATAGACACTTACAAATGTGCAAATACATTCATACACACAAACACACGTATATATGTATATATGTATGTATATATATATATATACATACATACATACATACATACATATATATATATATACATATATATATATAT
>NC_068982.1:80508699-80509218 GCF_001194135.2 Octopus bimaculoides | reverse complement strand
ATATATATATATATATATATATATATATATATATACATATAGAAATATATATATACATACATATATATATTATATTCATAGATGTACACACACACTTGCACACACACACACACACACACATACGCATATATTGTGAAGTCATGCGCATAGATAGATAGATAGATAGATAGATAGATAGACAGATAGAGCCAGTGCTAGGCTGTAAGCTGCAGCAATAATATATAAAGGGCGATGTGTTAATCGATTCATTGCCAGCTCTGTGCCAAATACACGATTTTGATAAATAGCCGAACAAATTAGAAGCACCAATTTGCTATGTAGCTTTAACTTTGACAAATGGGATCGGTTTTATAGCCGTCTGTCTATTGACACGTTAGTTGAGACACGTACTGAGCGCGTATATATGTCTGTGTCAATGTGTGAGCGTGCGTGTGTGTATGCGTGTCTCTGTGTGTCTGTGTGACTGTATTAGGCAATATATGTATGTATGTGTATATATATATATATATATATATATAT
>NC_068982.1:80507263-80507706 GCF_001194135.2 Octopus bimaculoides | reverse complement strand
ATATATATATATATATATATATGTGTGTGTGTGTGTGTGTGTGTGTGTGTGTGTGTAAGTACAGGAACCTGGTCGTATGTGTGTGTACAATACACACACACACATACATACATATGTATATGCACGTATACTGTATTTATATATGCATAATTATACTCATTTAATTCTATACATATACACACACGTACTATAATTATCTATTTACGTCTGCATATAATAATATGTATATACGAATGGAATTGAATTGAACTAGTTGCAGCTCAGGAGCTGTTGCCATGCTGGGGAACCATCATACACACACACACACACACATAGATAGATACATACATACATATATATTCAGACATATATATAGAAGTATGTATACACATGTATTTATATATATGTGTGTGTATATATATGTATATACATATATATGCATGTATATAATTTATTTATATATA
>NC_068982.1:80500437-80506990 GCF_001194135.2 Octopus bimaculoides | reverse complement strand
ATATATATATATATACATGTATATACATATATATATATATATATATATATACATATATGTGTGTCTATGTAAGGAGCACTCCGTCGGTTACGACGACGCGGGTCCCAGCTGATACGATCAACGAAACAGTCTGCTCGTGAAATTAACGTGCAAGTGACTGACCAATCCACAGACACGTGTAGCCCTAACGTAGTTCTCAGGGAGATTCAGCGTGACACAGAGTGTGACAAGGCCAGCCCTTTGAAATACAGGTACATTAACGTGCAAGTGACTGAGCACTCCACAGACACCTGTACCCTTAATTTAGTTCTCAGGAAGATTCAGCGTGACTAGGCTGACCCTTTGAGAAACAGGAAAACAGTGAGAGAAAGTTGTGGTGAAAAGTACAGCAGGGTCCGCCACCTCCCCTCCAGAGCCTCGATATTTTGCCAGCTGGAGCAACGTGAAATAAAGTGTCTTGCTCAAGGACACAACGCGTCGTTGGGAATTGAACTCACGACGTTCCGATCGTGAGCCGGATGCCCTGACCACTAAGCCACACGCCTTCTGTGTCTATGTACGTATATATGGTGGAGGCGCATATATATATATATGGAAAAAAAGTCAAGGTAGAAGATGCTGAAATAATTTTATGAAAATCATTTCAGTACCGGTTTCAGTCATTGAGACTTTTTCAACTGTAAGTATGGAAAACAATTAAATTTCAGAAAAATTAAAACAAAAGATTTTTAAAAGAATAATTGCATCGTATTCAAATACATTTTCCTTGTTTCTGCATGTCTCTCTTTCTCTTGTTTACTCTTGTGGGTTCGAGATCGAATATATATATATATATATATATATATAAATATATATATATATATTTGTTTTGCAAGATTTTTGATGTGAAATCGTGTGTTGAAACGGATGTTGTTGTACTTGGGGATGGTCATATTGCCAGTTTAGCCAATAAAAACACACGCACTGTATATTTGGTGTTAATTTGCTTCAGCTTTATATTACATTAATCTTAATTTTATTTCGGCCAGAGTTCTTTCGTCACACTTCTGTGACCTCATCAGTTGTCCTTTGTTTCCTTCTTTCTTATGTGTGTCTCACCTTGCTAACTACACACACACACATATATATATGTGTATGTATGTATGTATGTATGTATGTATGTATGTATGTATGTATGTATGTACAGGAGCGTTGGTTTGGATACACGTGTATATATGAGTCTATATGCATCATATAGATGCTTTTACTCTTTAAATTATATACATACACGTCAACACAATAATACTCGCGGACTCACATGCACACAAATGTTATTTTAGCTGAGAATATCATGCTAATTAATTGCGCTCAAGCAATGCCCATCCCTAACAAACACACCCACAGACACGCTCACACACACACACACACACACACACACACACACACACAAAGTGTGTACGCGAACATAATCCCGTAAGCACACACTAATATGTATAATACAAACACACTCACACATATATATACACATACACTAACAAGTCTTCACACATTTTGCACGTATGTTGATTTTGTATTTTATGTAAAAGTATATGTATGATGTGTGCGTGTGCTTCTTACATACGTGTATACATATAAATGTGTATATGCATATACTTTATGTATATATATATATATTATTATATATATATATATGTGTGTGTGTGTGTGTGTGTGTGTGTGTGTGTGTGTACCTTTCTTTCTCTCACTCTCTCTCTCTCTCTCTCTCTCTCTCTCTCTCTCTCTCTCTCTCTCTATATATATATATATATATATATAAACGTATATATGCATATGTATATAAATAAATAAATATATATATATATATATATATATATATATACAGATGCATACATAATACATACACACATACATACATACATACATACGTACATACATGCATGTATATGTGCATACATATATAAAGACACATCGATGTCTTCAGCCCAGTGGTTTACTTGTTCGAAGGTCCGATTCTTTGACCATGGCATATTTCCCTTTTACTTTTCTCTCTCTCTCTCTCTCTCTCTCTCTCTCTCTCTCTCTCTCTCTCTCTCTCTCTCTCTCTCTCTCTCTCTCTCTCTCTCTCTCTCTCTCTCTCTCTCTCTCTATCTCTCTCTCTATCCCTCTCTCTCTCTCTATCTCTCCCTCTTTCTCCCTCTCTCTCTTTATCTCTCTCTCTTTCTTTCTTTCTTTCTTTCTTTCTTTCTTTCTTTCTTTCTCTCTCTCTCATTCTCTTTCTCTCATTCTCTCTCTCATTCTCTCTCTCATTCTCTCTCTCTCTTTCTCTCTCTCTTTATCTTTCTCTCTTTCTCTCTCTCTCTCTCACACACTCTTTCTCCACCTGTCTCTTCATTGTTTACGTCATTTGATTGAGTGGGATTCTGTCTGTGGCTTCACAATCATCTAAATAACTGGTACATAAGCATCATACGTGCTGTCATGGCATCATGTCTGTTGACTAGAAGTGATAGTTGTGCTATGTATATATGTGCGTGCTAACATAAACACACACATATGCACGCACACACACACACACACACACAAACACACACACACACAAACACACACACACACACACACACATACACACACACATATACACCTAGAACCACGGTAATAGCATAGGAGTAAAATTTAGGATTTCTCAATTTTCTGTGGATCGCAGCATGGCCGCAGCTCTGAGCTGAAACTATAGAAAAATAAACTGGTTTGCACACTATGGCAACACCATTGTCATGTTTTCATTATTCTGCATAAAGTCCTTCCTTTTTTATTTCAGATTCTTCAGTTTTTGGGTGAAGCACGCTGACAGCCCATCTAGACTCTTTTTTTGTTTTTCAGAAAATGAAGGGTAATGATACATATAAAGCATACATTGAGTATATACTTAACAGAAAACCATAATAGTATTATAAGATTTATTGACATAATGAATTATTTAACCACATGTGTGCCATTTCCTATTAGTTATGAAATCTGTCAATCTTTTAATTGTAGCAGGCTGGATTGCCTCTGCTGCAGCTTTGATGGTCCGGAGTTTGTTTGTCCAGGTTTCCCACGTAACTTGCGGCCAGTATTCCTTAAATCCCTAGCTGTCACAGTCTTGGCGGTCCTAGAATCGGATCGTTTCTTCCAAGACAGTCTTTTTCCGAATGGCATTGTATATTCTTTTTGCGACAACGTCATGTCGCATAGGGAAGTAGTACCGTGATGACATTTTTGGGCAGCTGCTAATTACATGTTTGATGTCTTCCACAGAAATATGACTTAATCTACATTTTCGGTTTGCATCTTGGAGCTTTTGTCTCTTTGTCGATTACTTGGATTGTAAATGCATTGCCATCGAAGTGTGATGTGATGTAGCGGTCACGAGTCTAAGAAAGAATTTACTCCAAATCAATCTTACTACCTTCTTACTACCTGTAAGAGAAGTGTTCACACTGTATGTATGTATGTGTATATGTATGTATGTATGTATGTATGTAGATGAATTGCAAAACGAAAAATCTCATTTACCGTATAACATGCCCACAGTGCAATGCGAATGATATCGGCGAAACAGGATCAAAATTAATAGATCGGTTTAGGGTATGTGAGCAACAAATCAAAGATTCATCTCTGAGAACCATTCCAACTACTGAACATCTGGGCATTTGTGCAAATGGAAAATTCAAAATAATATTTTTTCCAAGACAAAAGAAAATTTTTCAACTACAAAAGGCACAAGAATACTATTTTTGAATCTTCTCCGGAAATAGTCAACGCTGCAAAGAAACAAGTACTTCTATGCGCATTATTTTTAATACGTGTGTTCAGAAAACTGAAAAAAAAAAAAAAAAAGCGCATAACGCCACAGGGAAACTTCCTACCATATATATTCCTATACATGTGTATACCTTCTTAACATCTCTAGCACCACATCAATGGCCGTGTAAAATATGGAAATGTTTTTCTGGTGCTTCTCGTAGAATGTTGACAATAGCAACTTCTTAATATGAAATGCTAAATCGCAAGAGAAACATATCTGGCTGCAGCTTGCAATTATTATTGGTTGATGCTAGTGTCTTTTGTAAAAAGCAAGGACCTCGCATCTTTTCATTCCCATATACAATTTAGAATCTAATTAAAGGGGTAACATTCAATTGAAAATAGGACATTTCGTTAAACTTTTATGTTGTCTATATGTGTCCCGTACTGATTGAGTACATTACTGTACGTATAGTGCCTTATATATGTGTGCCTTTTCATAGGTCTACGTCCCTCTGTTCGTTTCTCCCTCTTTAAGTACCCTTTATAAGTGTATCCTCATCTCTATGTACTTCCCTATACATCTACCTGACTATATGTGTACCTCCCTATTTATATGTATGTCACCATATTAACAGATACACAACAACTATTATAACTACTTGTTGTACATATATGTAACTACTAGCCCTCCGATGGTTACGACGACGAGGTTCCAGTTGATCCGATCAACGGAACATCCTGCTCGGGAAACTGAGCACATCACGGACACGTATACCCTTAACGTAGTTCTCAGGGAGATTCAGCGTGGCACAGAATATGACAAGAGTGACCCTTTGAAATACATGTATTACTCATTTTTGTCAGCTGAGTGGACTTGAGCAACGTGAAATAAAGTGTTTTGCTCAAGGACCCAATGCGTCACCGGGAACTGAACTCACGGCCTTACGATCATAAACCGAATACCCCTAACCACTAAGCCATGTGCCATCACCTAAAAACATATTTACACAACAACAAATCGAAAACCAAATATTTGTAGAACAAAAGAGAATACCTTGCAGTCTTGAAGACAGAACAGGTGCTAAAACCATCACAAATAAAACAAGCAGAAACAGCATAATTATATTTCACTAAAATCATTCCGAAAAAATATCTTTACTCCTGGAATTTAATTTTGTTAACTTTGATAGATGGTGCCAAAAATAATTCTCTACCACAATTTCCTCAAATCGCATCCTTACTATCGTTGCCATTCTGCTAGATGCATAAGCTAAACTTTCCATATTTTTACACAACCAGTGATGTGGTGCATGTGAGGCCAAGAAGCAGGTAACGGGATTTCCATGTAATTAATATTCAACTATTGCTTTGATATTATTTTACTTCGGTCCGGTGAACATTGTGTGTTTGCTGTCGGAATGTTTATGAAGCGTTATTTGGCATCCTGTATATTTTTAACATAACTTACAATATAGAAGGTAAGGGTTACATTCACTTACATCAACCCTAGTATTTGAGTCCACCAGAATTTCAACATAGGACGTAAAGACGTGCAACTAAATGTTTCAAGATATTTTGTTCGACGATCTGCCAACTTTCTCGATCTACCTCCATTGTTACTTTCATAAACATGTTCTGTCCAAAATTTAATTTACTCCGCTCTCCTGTCTAATATTTCGTGCCTTAATTGTAGCATTATCTTATTTCAGCGGAGCCTTGAGTGGACCCTATGATTTTAACACAAATGTTTCCTTGAGGTAAACTATTGCAGTTGGGCCATCCTATGTTTGTGCAAATATAAATGTTCTACACACCGGTTTATCGAAGTTTCTTTAATAAAATTCCACAGTTAAAGAACGCTATTTTAACAAAATTCTTATTTTATTTTTATTTTATTTCATTTTATTTTGTTTTTGGTCACTAAGTGTTATTTCCTATTTGCTTCTCTCTAGAAATCAAAGGAAATGGCTACTTTTACCCCTCATGCATTACTTTTGTGAGCCAGATATCAATGTTTTGAAACTGACCTATTTTCCATTACATTTCAAACAGATTCAGCACTGAATTGCTGAAGCAAAAATATCGTTATAGCAAAATATCCTGCTCAATACCACAGGTTTGCTAGTCAGTTGCATGACCTTAACCAGTTCAGGTAGACCCTCAGTGGCTGACAATTTATGCATCTTTGACCATGAACAGAAGTAGTGGAGGATCATCACAGCCCTGTATTGAGAGAGATTCTTTGGGATTTGAATAAATATCTTAAAAGTAAAGTTTGATGGAATTATTAACCATTTTTTATACTTTTTCAGGGTAGTGTTACACAGTGTAATCATTGTGTTGAGCCAACTTCCGTTTATAATGCTGAAGATCTTCACTTTGTAGTTTACTTACTGCTTGCTTCTTTCAGTTAGAGATAAGTGTCGTATATTTCAAGATTAACAGAGATTTAGTGGAGATCGATATAATTCTTATTGATGAGGCTCTTGCAACTTTCTAAACTTCAAATAACGTAGAAATTACTGTCGGTTAATGATCTGAATAGATTTTAGAGAGCGACAAAGGAAAGAAAACTAATTGTACTTTATTGAACTTTGGTCTTCGCAGCTTCAATTACACAGGAAAAAAAAACACGCGGACAAATCTGTCTATCTATCTATCTTTTTATCTATTATCTTTTTATCTATCTATCTATCTATCTATCTATCTATCTATCTATCTATCTATCTATCTATCTATCTATCTATCCATCTATATATATATATATATATATATATATATATAT
>NC_068982.1:80497528-80500315 GCF_001194135.2 Octopus bimaculoides | reverse complement strand
TTTCATTCCCCCTCCCTCTCTCCCTCTCACTCTCTCTTTGTATATATATTTGTCGCTGAGCTTAAAAGAGTAAACCCTCAGGTAAAAACCTATTATTATTATTATTATTATTATTATTATTATTATTTTCATATACACACAACAGATTTTACTGTTGCAAAGGAAAAAATCCTCACATCAAGCTACAAGTTGCCTTAGGTGCCAAGAACTTTCCTTAGTATACTATCTGTCCCTAATAACACTGTTTTCTGGAGCTGTACTAAACTGGGTTTTATGCCTATTTCCTCTATCCATCTGTTCAGATCTTTAGGGATAGTTCGCAATGCACCTATAACTGCTGCGATGCATTTTACCCGCAATTTCCATAGTCTTTGTAATTCAATGGATAGGCCCCATTCTTAGCTATTTTTCTATACCTCTCATATTGATTTTTTCATCATTCGGAACTGTAAAGTGGATTATCTGGTATGTTCTATTCTCTTTAAATACTACTACTAAACCAGCATTCTAGCTTCTATTACTCTGTCAGTCTGAATGTTGAAGTCCCACAACATCTTATATTTCTTACTTTTTAGTACTTTACTAGGTTCGTGATCATTCCATTTATCAGTATGCTCAAATCCTAGCTTTCTACATAACTCCCAATGGATTACTCTCCCTGGGTTGTCATGTCTTTTCTTGTATTATTTCTGTGCCAGCATGCAGCATTCACTTACTATATGAGTAACGCTTTTTCTTTTTTGATTTGCATAACCTACACTGGCAATTTACTTGGATTTTGTCTTTCTTGGATTCTTTCCAATTAGTTCTTAATGCTTGATTTTGTGCTGCTACTAACAAACACTCTGTCATTCTTTTCAGCTTTCCTTTCTGAAACCATAACCATGTCTCGCTACTACTATTTGCGGTAACTATCTTTTGGGAATCTACAATGCAACGTCTCCTTTATTTTTATTATTATTATTATTATTATTATTATTATTATTATTATTATTATTATTATTATTATTATTATTATTGGTGCTGTTGTTGTTGTTGTTGTTGTTGTTAAGGCAGCAAGGTGGCAGAATCAGCACGCCGGACGAAATGCTCAGTGGCATTTCGACTGTCCCTACGTTCTGAGATCAAATTCCACTGAGGTAGACTTTGCCTTTCATCCTTTTGGGGTCGATTAAATAAGTAGCAGTTATGCACTGGGGTCGATGTAATCAACTTAATCCCCTCCCCCAAATTTGAGGCCTGGTACTTCTTGTAGAAAGAATTAATATTATTAAGGCGGCGAGCTGGCAGAATCGTTAACACGCCGGGCAAGATGCTTAGTTGTATTTCGCTCGTCCTCGGTTCTGAGTTCAAATTATTATTATTATTATTATTATTATTATTATTATTATTATTATTATTATTATTATTATTATTATCATTATCATCATTATTATTAAGGCGGCGAGCTGGCCGAATCGTTAGCACATCTGCCGCTACGTTCTTAGTTCAAATTCCGATGGGGTCGACTTTTCCTTTCATCCTTTCGGATGCCCAGTACATCCATTATGACTACCTGTCTGCTAAGTGTTCCCCTGGCACATGCATCACAACCATATTTGCGCGACATGGTGATCTCATATAAAGATAAACAGGATATGACCTTGCAGGTGGGGCTCAGTTAGAATTTTCTTCTGGTCGAGTAGCCCATCCCGCTCAAATGGTCCTTTGAATAATGGCTGTTTAAGGATGTTGAGCGAAACACCCATGTTTCCAGAGGTGAATTATTCAAACTCCAAAGAATTCTTCTCAACACATGGCTATGATCCCCACTACTTCTCCTCGTGATAAGAGATGCACATATCGTCAGCCACTAAGGGACATGCTCAACTGGTTAAGGTCAAACAACTGACAAGCAAATCTGTGGTACTGAGCAGAATATTTGCTGTAACCTGTCTTTTATACGGAGACAAAACAATGTACATGATAACACTTACAATCAGTTAAGATGAGAAGCCATGGGAGCCACTGCGTGGTACTGCATCAGGGGGTTTGTTTTGAAAGCCATTGCTTGGTACTACATCAGGGCATTTTATTATTATTATTGAGTGAGAGAGCACTGCATGCTATCAAAGTGACACTGGAGTAAAATATACGAAGCTCAGTATACCCATTATGACTACCTGTCTGATAAGGGTACGCCAGGCACATGCATCACAACTATATGTGCATGACATGGTGATCTCAAAATCCAACCTCCCCCCCCCCAAATTCCTTTCAACACATGAATGCTCGCCCACTACTTCTGCTCGTAATCAGAGGTGCACATATCGTCAGCCACTAAGGGACATGTTCAACTGGTTAAAGTCAAACAACTGACAAACAAATCTGTGGTATTGAGTAGAATATTTGGTGTAACCCATCTTTTATATCAAGACAAAATAATGTACATGACATGGTGATCTCAAAATTATGAGGATCCATAAAAGCCTCTGCCTGGTACTGCATCATCATCGTCATCATCATCATCATCATCATCATCATCATCATCATCATCATCATCATCATCATCATTATTATTATTATTATTATTATTATTGAGTGAGAGAGCAGTGCATGCCATCAAAGTGACACTGGGGTAAAATATACGAAGCCCAGTATACCCATCATGACTACCCGTCTGATAAGAGTACACCAGGCACATGCACCACAACCATATGTGCGTGACATGGTGATCTCATATCAAGATAAACAATGCATGACCTCGCAGGTGGGGCCCAGTTAGAATTTTCTTCAGGTCGAGTAGCC
>NC_068982.1:80489922-80495161 GCF_001194135.2 Octopus bimaculoides | reverse complement strand
GTTTTTCCATAGCATTTGTAACCGCATCCAGTTCTATTTAGCAATTCTGTTAAAGGTGTGAGTGCCAGGCAGAACAGGAGTGGAGAGAGCGTGTCTCCCTGGAATATTCCTCTTCTAATGGGGATGGCTTTCGTTTTCACAAGTCCCTCTTTTGTTTGGAGCTGTAGCACTGTCTGCCATTATTATTATTATTATTATTATTATTATTATTATTATTATTATTATTATTATTATTATCTCTTTATCCACGGGTTTTGTTGGAGCTCCTGGAGTCTTGCATGCATAACGGGCTTACTACCTGCAGCCTACGGAACCATGCTATTCGTTCTTTTCCGCTATCTAATACTTTCCTCATTATTCTGACCATACCAAGGAGGCAAACCTTTTGTAACAGTTCTACTGGGCACTCTATTCCAGTTTCCTTTATATTTCTCTTGATGCCTTCTGATACTGTTCCCCAGGACCCAACAATAATTGACACTATCGTCACCTTCTTCATTTTCCATCGCAGGGCTATTTCGTATTTAAGAGAGTTGAATGCATCTATCTTTTCACCTTCCTTCTTGACTATTCCTGGGTCAAAGGGACATGCAACATCAACTATGTGGTGTACCTTGTCGAACACGACTAGGTGCGGTCTGTTATACTCTAGTACCTCTTCTGTTTGCATTGGGAAATTCGTGAGGATTTTGCTGGTCTCCGACTCCGCCACTACTTGCGGTTTGTATTCATACCATGTCTTGCCTCTCTTTAGCCTCCACTTTTCGTACAGTTTCCAATGTAGCACTTTCGCTACCTAGTCGTGTCTCCACACCTTGTAATGGTTTTGGGCAAGTCTAGGGGATTCGTTCGTGATATGGGCAATGGTTTCATCCATTCTATTGCAGATGCGGCACAGCAGGGAAACTTACTCATTCCTAAGGTTGACCCTCCAATTCGTGGCCAAAGCTTCGTCTTGCGCTGCCAGTATAGTGCTCTCGGATTCTTTTTTTTTCTTTTAGGGTTCCTTTCATCAGCCAATTCCGCCTATTTTTCCAGCAACTTCTGTTGTGGCAACATGGAATTGACTGTGTATTTTTATTATTATTATTATTATTATTATTATTATTATTATTATTATTATTATTATTATTATTATTATTGTTATTGTTGTTGTTGTTGTTGTTGTTGTTGTTGTTGTTGTTATTACATTGAAAATATACTATGTTCAGATGTTTTCGATTTTATTGTGTTACTTTTTTCGTATCTGTGTATCATAACCTCTGTGTATCATAACCATTAAACTTCAGGATATGGAGTGCTGGCGACTTCTATACGCCCCCTTTTTGAAGTGGACGGGTTTGGTTATACAAACCTTTGAGCCAGAATTTTGTTTTATGCCGATTTCTACAGCCAGAATTTAACTATTAGGGCTTTACAGTTCATCAGATACATAATTTTCCCCATTATCGTTCCACGTTATCGGTTCGTATTTTTACAGTCACAGTTACACATCGGTGATGCGCTTATTTTGTTTGTGACGTATATTTGTATGTTAATAGTAGCCTTGTGTGGACATATAATTATTGCTTCCATAGCTAATCTCGTCTTTTTCTCCAATAGATTCTATTAACTATGTATGTATTATCTACTAATATATTTCTATCTTGATTAGTTGTGTGGTATGTTGTGTAATTTCTTTGCAATTGCCCTTTATTTTAAATTCATGGTGAGCCAATACCGTTAAGAAAAGATATACATAGCAAAATTACGGCTTATTGCCTTAAATATTTGTGTTTGTCTATAGGTGAACAAAGTGGAAGGTTGAACTGCTCTACATTTATAAAACCTCAGATATTAATTTGCTTTCAAAGTGAAACTAAAGATAGTGGTACTCAACCTTTTTTTTTTTCACCTGTGGACCCCCTTAATTACTATTTTATTCTGGTGACCCTCATAACCTGTTTTGTTTTTCACAAGTTCACATGCATACGTCAGTAAGAAACAAGTTAAACTATGCGTTAGAGAAAGAAGCTTAGCTGTTTCTTACAACAAATACATCTAAAGCAAATATATTTTTCATGGATCCTTAACATAATGCTGTAGATTTTCAAATAACTATTTTGCTTGCGTGGGCATCCAAGAATCTTATATGTACCCTGATTGAGAACCACTGCCCTAGACGATGAAGAGAGCGATAAAACGCATATTGTTATTATAACGGTTGTTATCATCGTTGTCATCATCATCAACATCATCATCAACATCATCATCATTGATTTTAAAGCTTTCATCAACAGTTAAATGCAGTACTAAATACATAAAAGTATTTAGCTTCTGCCTGCGTTTTCAGAATTCCAATACTTGCAGGCACAACCGCGGGTACAAATAATTCAAGGTGTGAAAATGCAGCCAGTCACTCGCACCTCTTCCCCTCACCTAAATAACTAATAATTCATTATTTTCTTCCATTTTCTTTCCGCCAGATTCATTTATTTATCAGATTAAATCCATCATTAATCCGTCTTATTGGAAATCTCTTTCGGCATTGGCCAGTTTGTTCCTGCAAATGTGTGTGTGTGTGAGAGAGAGAGAGAGAGAGAGAGAGAGAGAGAGAGAGAGAGAGAGAGTGTGTGTGTGTGTGTGTGTGTGTGTACGTGTGTGTGTGTGCGACTGTCGTGAATTTGCAGTTATGCGTTGTACACCTTTGAAATTGTAATATCTTTTAGCTTTTATACTGTCTCAACAATAACCTATTTGTTTGCCATTCCGAACATCTTAGGATTGTCTGCAAGACATCCACTGGAGTCTGAATACTTCGAATGTTTGGTGCACAAGAGGAGTGCTTCCAAAACACTGATATTTCATCTAATGAGTGCTTGCGCTGCCAGCAACCAACCAACACACACACACACACACAGCAGTATTCTTCATAAGAATACTAAAGAGAATCATGCACTTTGACAACCTCCAGTGAATACCATTCCCACTAATATTCCATCCATTCACCATTAATCTAGCACCTGGAACCAATTGTATGCCACAATTAGAAATTGTCCATTCTCCTCGAAGAAGTGTAATACGAAGGACAACGTCGTACAAGAGACAATAAGTTAGAAAACGGTGTTGTTGTTGCTGTTACTTTTGTTCCCCAATTCAGCTCTGCTTGAGTAGACAAGCTTCATTACAAGTTTCATTCTTTTTTTTTTAAGTAGGTTATGTTTTGTAGGTAAATTGGTGGCTATTTCAACAAAATCGATCTACCATCTAAAGATGTCTTCGTTGACTCCTTTATAAAGGAATGAATATTCTTTCTAACGCTGGCAATGGTAGAGGGAGGGGTTAGTTGGCTGAATCAGTCTCAAATCGACTTATAAGAAGGAAAGTTGACGTCGACGTGATTTGAACTCAGGACATAGTGCCCAAAATTACAATACATTTTGGCTGACGCTTTAACGATTCTCCCAATTCACTGTCGTATATAAATATAAACAAATAATTGTTTCAAATTTTTGGTACAAATCCAGCAATTTTGCTGGAGGTTGATTAAGTCGATACGATTGACCCCAGTGTACGGCTGGTGCTTATTTTATTGGCCCTGAAACGATGAAAAGCAAAGTTGACCTCAGCGGAATTAATATGAAAAAATATGAAAAGCTCAACACGTGGTTATATCATGAGCAGATAAAAAAGATTTTGAGGGCATGGACGTCATTAATGGAGATACTTGACATATTCTCGTGGAAAAAACACGTTCATCCTTGGCTTCAACTGAAGGTCCATCATTCATTTATGGCTTCAAGAAGATGTAAAACTCACCGAGACCATATCTCTATAAAATGCTTCGACAGGAGGGGGAAAATTAATTGTGAAGGTAGCTGTCGGATCTCTCAGTGAGTTGAAGTGTGTTTAATGAAGCATGCGATGACTAGCATCGACGAACGAGATGGGAAGCAGGCATTCATTCACGCATCAAATGTATACACACACACACACACACACACACACACACACACAGATACACACACATACACACACACACACACAAACACACACATACACACACACAACACACACACAAACACACACACACATACATACATGCCTACATACATACATACATACATACATACATACATACATACATCATTGGAGCAATAGGATACATACCAACCCGTGTGAAGCAAAGTATGGGTGAACTTGGGATCTCCGGGAGAGAATGCAAATCCGTAATTCATACGCTGCAAACAATCGCAATATCTTGGATGATAAAAATCTGAAAGAATTTTTTAAGATTTATAGGATAATTGTTAGAACAAGATTCTTTTCTACCGGACAAAATTTACTCTAAATTGGTTTCAAATTTCGGCACAAGGCTAGGAGTTTCGGAGAAGGGTCTACTGTAAAACATGCATACATACATACATACATACATACATACATACATACATATACACACATCAGACAAATTGTTGGCTTTAAGAAGCGTTGCGGAATGCCGACTTCATTACTACACGTAATTCATTATTACAGAATCCTTAGTTACTCCACGTCAATCAGACCTGTACGTCAGCTCAATTCTGTATTTGCAGAAAGACGCTCTGCCAACAAAAACACACGCTGGTTATATTTCATTTTTCATTTAATTAACTCATTTACAAATTAACGAGCAACGTGTGTGAGAACAAGCGGGGCATATTTTTCAGTGGAGAGGTATCTTCCTACAAATCAATCCACCTTCCAAACAATGGGATTATACTTCACTTCATCAGCCGCTCTTGTACTAAAGAACGTTGAGTGTTTAGCAACACTCTATCTATCTATCTATCTATCTATCTATCTATCTATCTATCTATCTATCTATCTATCTATCTATCTATCTATCTATCTATCATTAGACAGCGGTTATTTCCAAACCACTAAAGTTGCAACGATTGTCAAGCAATGGTAAGGGACAACAGACATAAAGACACACACAAGTATATGTATATAAATATAATTATGTATACGACAGGCCTCTTTCAGTTGTTGTCCACCAAATCCACTCACAAAGTTTTGGCAGTTCCAGGTCTATAGAGGAGACACGTGCACAAGGCGCTACTCAGTCGGATTGGGCCTGAAACCATGCAGATGAGAAGCAAACATCTTAGCAGAGAGCCACGTTTACGTCTATATATATATATATATATACATGTATGAATGTATGAATGTATATGCAGGTATATATATATATATATATATATATATATATATATATATA
>NC_068982.1:80483570-80489402 GCF_001194135.2 Octopus bimaculoides | reverse complement strand
ATATATATATATAAATATGTGTGTGTGTGTGTGTGTGTGTGTGTGCTTATGGGCATATATATATATATATATACATACATACATACATACATACATGCATACATACATACATACATACATACATACATACATGCATGCATGCACACATACACACATACAGACAACGTAGAGATTAACGGACAGTCTGGCTGTGTTCTGTAAATGCCAAAAACTCCAATTACTTTCTCCATTGCGTACATTTGGCGCCTTACTCAGAAATGTAATCACGAAATAATAGTACTGTACTCGGCCAGGGCCGCCGCTTCACAAACCATCATCATTATTATATTCTTCTTTTTCTTCTTCTTTTTCTTTGCCGCACTAACGCTATTATCGTCGTCGTCACTCTCATCATTAGCGGCGCCCTCCTCCGCTTTTCTCTTTTTTTTTTTCACCTTTCTTCTGCTCTCGAAGACCTCGCATTTACCCGCACGTACATGCACACACACGTACACACATACACCACACACACACACACACACATACACATACACACACGCACACACTCACACACACACACACACACACAAGTACACACGCATGTGATATACATATGTATATATATACATATATACATACATATACACATATACATGCACATATACATATATATATTCATATATGCACGCACTCAAACATATATACATATCATATGTGTGTATATATATATATATATATATATATATATATATATATATATATATATATATACACATATACACATATACATGTATATATACACATGCGTATATACATACATATATATATTCATATTTATACAAACATCTATACATATATACAGACACACATACATACACACGCGCGCTCACACACACGACTTCCTCTTGAACTACCCCACCACCATCTATTATGATTATCATAACGATGATCATCATCATAATCGTCAACATTATCATTTTCATTACCGTTATCGCCACATATCATTCGCATCATCATCAACATCATTGACGTCACCATCACAATCATTATCATCATCGTCGTTATAATCGCCATCGTCATATTGTAGATGTCCTTCTCCTCCACTTTCGCTATCTGTTCTCCTCCCCCTCCCCTTCCTCTTCCTCGTTGTAGTCGTCATCAGCATTATCAGCATCAGCATCGTCATCATCATTGCTGTAACTGTTTTCACGCCGTTATTCTCTACTGTACAAATGCTATTATTATTAATTTCCGTGTTATGTTCAGCGGTGGAATTGCACAGAAATGGTATTAGAACCACCAGACAATATGGTTTTACACATTTTGCACTGAATAGTTACGAATATATTCATTTTTCTCCTCTTCCGTCGCCATATTGGTCGCTTTATTTCTCTCCGTATATATCTATCTAGCTCGCTCCCTATCTATCTATCTATCTATCTATCTATCTATCTATCTATCTATCTATTTCACTCACTCACTCACTCACTCACTCACTCACTCACTCACTCACTCATTCACTCACTCCTCTCCTCTCCTGAATTCTGTGTTTAGTTTCTATCGAGGAATCTTCTGCCATTGGTCCCTCCCAGAAACGATACAATGATCACTAATTGATACTACTACCTTTGCTACGTCTATTGTTACTGTTGTTGCTGCTGTTGTATATTCCTGGGTTAGCTCTGATTGGTCAGATGGGTAGTGAATGACGTGCTTGCCGTGGCCATCATGTCTTATTGTATGTCATGCACTTCATTGTAGTGTATGTTCTCCGATTTTTAAGACATTATGGTATGACTTAAGAAAGATTGTCGTTTCTAAAAGATCGAGTGATCGTACAGAATCTTCATTCTTAACTCCAATGAAACCAATTATAGAATAAACTCTATTCGTTTCAATTGACTCCACCGATCACCTCAAGGGTATATTTTATTTCTTTTGTTATCGTCAAACCCAATTACCTTATAAGTGGCTCGGTACGGAAATTTGGACGCCAACATAATTTTGAATTTGCTGTGCGTGGAGGAAGAAACAAAGCCCTAGCTGGCCCACAGAGGTTAACGCTGTTAATGTTCCGCTTAAGCTGTTATAGGCCTATATTTGTTGGAAAGACACGAATCAGAAAATTCCAGCGGAGTGATGTCCTGGCGAAGAAGGACTAGCCATATTCGCCAGTGCGGAGAAAAGGGGTAAGAGACAACAAGAATGACACGAGTGGAAATAGGTGTGCGGGTGTGCCTGAGAGGTGGAGGTACTACCCAACCAAACCTGAGAAGCAGATGTCATTATAGTAGTGATGAAAAAGATAGAGGAGTTAGCATCCCACCGTAGTCTATAAACGGGTGTGTTTCTGTAAGTGCTAATCAGCCAAATTGCTCACCTCAGATTGATTGAATTTTCTCTGGATGCTCGCCTGTTTACAATTGTAACGTAGTGGACCCCTCCAAAGAGGCTCAACGTTCACACGGTGTGTTAAGCTGTGCGAAGGGATTTAGTTTATCAGCCCAAATCAAAACAAGGATGGAATTCCCGATAGTTCCCGTCTGCCAAATCTCGGCTACAAGGCTCTGTGCACGCAAGTTTATGATGGGTGATACTTGCCTAAAAGGCAACGCATTGAAATCGAACCTGAGATCATGTTGATGCTATGAAAACTTCAGCTCTGCCTGTGCTTTCTGCCTGGGATGATCGCTGTTCATTATGATATTAAGTTCGGACATTTCATTTGATCAATAGCCTTTGTATCTTTATCCAAGGTATGAACATTTTACATTCATATTTCACTATTTTTAAATTTGCAGTATTGGACCCCGTTAGGAATTCACTAGACTTGGTAGAGACGGTAAAACAAGGAACATAACTTCTTCACAACATTTAAGTGTTCTTTTATAGTTTAGATTTAAATTTTGAAAGCTAAGGATCTAATTTTCATCCTCTACTGAACTTGATAACAAAGGATCCTGTAGTTGTTTTGTTTCCGTTCTTGTTGTTTTGGTGATGGTGGTCATACTTTTTTCAGTCAAAGTTGCTCTGATTGAGCGAACAGTCCTACAGGCAAATGTAAGAAGATAAGAAAGTGTGGCGTTATTATGTTATGCACGATGTAGAATCATAGAAAAAGTTAAAATCTATTTTAACTTATTAAATTAGCACTTCCCTCTCCGGTAACCACAGGTATAGGAATATATTTAACAGACACACTGAAGTTTAACTACACTGGTGTTTGAATCATGGAAAATATGACATCGCACAAAACCACAGTCATGCTTGAGATAAATTGTTCTTCCAATAACACCAACGTCTGCTAACTTAACAGAACCTGCAATGCCGAAGAGGCAAACAAATGGTGAGCTCGTAAATCAAAACTGTGGATGCACCGGCAAGCAATATATGAGTATGGTCAAAGAGAAATTTAAGAAACGATACTATCGCTGACTGTCTGATTTGAGGAACATTACACGATTAAGTTGCCCAACTGTATCAGTTCTTTGAAAAAAAAGAGTTTCGAATAGAACGTACCGGAAAATTCCAGTCTATACCAAAATGGCAGCAAAAGTTGTATTTTATGCACTGCTTAGAAAAGACTAATAATATTAGAGTTGTCAAAGTAACCCAATAGTTGAAAATATTCGGTAAATGCAGACATGAGCAAAAGTATAATCTAAGTTATTAGTCGAAACCACTCTGGAAGTTAAATACAGTAATAACCGCGCCTTGATGACAGCGCCACATAGAAGACTGTCCAGTCCTCGCATTTCCCTCTAGCGTCTAACGTATTCCAAGTGCCATCTAGTAACACACATTGTCACTATACACACACACTCGCACAAAAACACACACATGATCAAAAATGGGCCAAGAGAAATTACTCTAAAGAGCCAGTGGTATGTTTATGAACGACATGCATAAATGCAGTTATACCATAGCACATAAATTCTTGATTTATTAAAATTATCTCCACTTCTAGAGGATATGTCACAACTATCATATGGAAATTGAGACCAGATCCAGAAGGATAATATTATGAATGAGGAATTCTCAAAAACTGACGTGCTGTTAAGGAAAAGCATGGATATGTTGTCTGGAGATGAGAGGAGAATGGTGGGCACGTATTTCTTCCACAACAGACGTCATCAGTACAAATATTCTCCTAACATATCTCTAGTGTCCAAAGAGTACTGGCATATAGAAAAAGAGTTGAACACATCATATATTTATTGCCTAGGTAATTCTACTACTGGCCACCATAAGTTATCATTCTTAGCTCATTCTTATTTAAATTATGAAAATTAACAATGCCAGAAATGTGTTCAGCATATATATATATATATGTGCGTGAGTGTGTGTGTGTGTGTGTATCATTGAATGCTCGAAATGAAGAGTAGAAAGACAGCTAACAGCTGACGAAGGGTCCTCTCTCTGTGTTTAATTGTCCTGTTTTCCATTTTTTCTCGTTGTTTACATATTTCACTCGTTTTTCCCTTGTTTGTTTACGTATTTCATGTTATTTGCACTGTTTGTGACGTCCTGTACCCGCCTTCCACAATGTAACCTCGTGGGCATCGGTGCCGATTTTTTCTTCCTCCGTTTTTCCATTCTTTGAACTTTCCTTGTTTCCGACGAAGGGCTCCGCCCGAAACGTCATATTCTCTTTCTTTCCTTTCCCGAGGGTCTAATAACACTATCCGTATCACATCCTCACGTTGTTGTTTTTTGTTATTGTTTTTTTGTCTTTTTTTTTAAACTTATGTATATATATAGATAGATAGATAGACAGATATATATGTATGTATGTATATATATATATATATATATATGTATATATATCGGCATCCGGAGGTTGCCACGAAACATTTAGGCACACGAGTCGCTGTGTGGTTAGTAGCTTGCTTGCCAAGTTTGTGTTGGCAGTCTACTTCCGGTTACCATAGAAGATAGACGTGTAGCTCATAGCTCCGTCTAAGGAACAGAGGACACCGTCAGGGTAAGCGAATTTGTTTTTTTTTTTTTTTTTTTTTTTTGTGAGCTGAGTAGAAGTATTGGGTTTTTATTTTTACAGTATATTCTGCCCAGCTCTGGGGCATTTCGCTTGTGTTTGGCGGTGTCGGAAATTTGAAAATTTGAGAAAATTGAATTGTTGCCTGCTCCAGGTATAGTGTGTGTGGCTGGCTACTGGTGGGCGTTTCTATGAAATAACCAAGTTCAGCAAGCAGAAACCATTTAAAGATTTTTTTCTCACTTCGGTCGCTCCGATTATGGACCAGGACTTTTGTGTGTTTATTTAACCGCAACGGAATATCAGTTCAAGCCAGGGCTGGAGTACGGTGTAGCCCATTTTGTTCCTGCCGAGGATTCTTTTTCTTTACATTTTCCTTGAACTGTTTTCCTTGTTTTTCTCTTCCTCCTTTTTTTGAACTGTTTTTGTTTTTGTTTTTTTATTGAACTATTTCTTTTTTCTGAACTGTCATTATTTTGAGACTTTTGTGAACAATTATTTCGTATTAGAACTTTTATTTATGGCAGGAAAAAAGTTTAAAGGGAAGACTACTGCTTTGGAGTGGGAGATTGTCTCACCCAAGCAGTGGCTTGAAGACCTTGAGAGGAGGACGGTGGTACTACGGACCGATTCTAGGTCGCGTGACGCCATTGCCCTCTTCGATAGGGATATTATCAATAAAGAGCTGACAAAATGTTTGCCAGCTAAAAATTATTTTGTGTACAGGGGTGTCAAATATGCAACGGTGTGGTTGCTTTTTGACAACCCTGAAGAAGCTTGCATTGCTGCAAGTCAGCCTCTAGAAGGGGAATTAATATTGTTCCTTCCAACATATTGTGGGAGGAAGGTGATAAGAG
>NC_068982.1:80480847-80482073 GCF_001194135.2 Octopus bimaculoides | reverse complement strand
GTATATATATATATATATATATATATATATATATTTATACATATATATATATGTGTGTGCATGTGTGTGTGTGTGTATGTGTATGTGTGTGTGTGTGTGTGCGTATGTATTTGTATGTGTGTCTCAGTTTGTCCCCCTCCCCACATCGCTTGACAACCGATGCTGGTGTGCTTACGTCCCCGTCGCTTAGCGGTTCGGCAAAATAGACCGATAGAATAAAAACTTGGCTTACGAGGAATAAGTCCTGGGGTCGATTTGCTCAACTAAACACGGTGCTCCAGCATGGCCGCAGTCAAATGACTGAGACAAATAAAAGAATGATAAATAAAAGAATATATATATATATATTATATATATTATTTATCATTTTCACATATATGTATGCATACATGTATGTATGTATGTATGTATATGAATGCATATATGTATTCATGCATGTGTGTATGTTTTAGGCAATGAGCAGAAAAAAGAAAACAACACTAGTGGGACAAGGTTTGACAATTGTTACCTTAGTTTAATGCTTAAAAGGAAGGACTAGTGACGTTTCGGACTGTAGTTATTCATATTATACCTGTGTGTTCCCAGTAATACTATGAACAAGTTAAAATGTAACTGAAAATGTCGGGTAAGAAGAAATATTTAACTAGTAAAGTCATATTCTCAGGTAAAAGTACATTGTTACACAGAATTTTATGTCATACGTTACACCTTCCGGACTTTATTAATCCGTGTCATTTGGTGTCATGTAACATTGTGTGTATGTATGTATACGCCCACACATAACACCACATCATATGTTCATATACTTACATATACGTGTGTATGCATATATATATGTATGCGCATATATACATATATATGTATGTGCATACATATCTCCATGTGTGTACGTACTTATATAAATACATACAAATACATACATATATATATATTTTTTTTTTTTTTAAGTTTCAGCTTAGAGCTGCGGCCATGCTGATGCACCACCGTGTTGCTACACTGTTATTACAGGGAGCCTCTTACAATATGGAGTTTGATTTAGCAACCCTCATTTGCACCTCCTGCCGCGAGGTAGGTTCCTCTGGGACTCTCGATAGGAAGAGGTCCAGCTTTGATTTAAAAACTCCTACATCTACTTTGTGCAGATTCCTCAGGCTCTTTGGGAGAATATTAAAAAGCTGTGGGCCCCTGAATCCCAAGCTGTTGCAGTAACTGGTCCTGAAGCGCGA
>NC_068982.1:80479507-80480344 GCF_001194135.2 Octopus bimaculoides | reverse complement strand
AGCTGAGCAGTTGCAAAGAAACAATCTTCTTTGTGAATCTCCTCTGGATTGCTTCAAGGTCTGCTGTTAATTTCAGACTGGTGGGTGACCACAGCTGTGAGCAGTAATCCAGGCGGCTGAGGACGAATGTCCTCCAGAGGATCATCATGGTTTCCTTATCTCTGGTTCTGAATGTTCTCAGGATCCATCCAGCCAATCGTCTGCACTTTGTTGCCATTCTGGTAATGTGCACTTGGAAAGAGGTATCATCACTCATGTCGATACCCAGGTCTCTCACTGATTTAGGCTATGGGATTGAAATTCCCTGTGGACCAGTGTACTCTGTAAGTTTCATATTCAGTTTTGGACGTTGGTAGCGCAAGGCTTGGAATTTTTCAGCATATTATTGTCCTCAGCCTATCTGTAAACTGAGTCCAATTCCTCTTGCAGGTGTGCAACATCACTTGAGTTCTGTATTTTCTGCGAGACATTTGTATCGTCTGCGTAGCTTGCAAGAGTGTCTATCCGGGCACTTGAAGGCATATCTGAGAGAGCGACTATAAAAAGCAATGGTCCCAAGACAGTGCCCTGTGGAACACCGCTCATTATTTGTGTTTTCATAGAGGTGGCTCCATTAGCCGCTACTGCCTGACTTCTATCTTTCAGAAAGTCATGTAACCACTCTCCAAGTTTTCCAGCTATGCCAAGATCACGCAGTTTGTGGCATATCACACCAAGATCCACTTTGTTAAAAGCTTTTGCAAAATCAAGGTATATTACGTCCACATTTGAGTTGTTGAGTAACTGCCTCAACACCCAGTCGTAATGTTGTAAGAGCTGGGTCAGGCAGCTCCTACC
>NC_068982.1:80477681-80478877 GCF_001194135.2 Octopus bimaculoides | reverse complement strand
ATATATATATATATATATACATATATATTGCACACAGATACGTAAACTTTTCGAAACATATACACATATATACGCACGCATGTACAAACAAACGCACGCACACACTCACACACACACACACACACTGGGTTACTGAAATACAAACTCTCAATGGTGACATAATAGCAGAAATTCTGGATTGTGTAAAAGGAAAAAATTGCTTCCCTAATAAATTTGATGTATATATCGTGATGCATTATGGGAGCTATCTTCACCCACATAGGGGTAAAAAAAAAAGAGAGAGAAAAAGAACGAGAGAAAAAGAACGAGAGAAAAAGAACGAGAGAAAGAGACAGAGAAAGACAGAAAGAGAGGGGGAGACTAAGAAATAGAGAGTGGAAGCGTGACTTCTACAGACGGTGAGGAGAATGAAAAGAATTAAACATATATAGAAAAGAGAAGGTAAGAGAGATGGGAAATGTTGGGGCGATGGGGTGAATATGAAAGTAGTGAAGAAGAGAACGAAGGAGATGAAGAGAGGAAGGGACAAAGCACGACAGAAAGAAATCGTGAGAGAGAGAGAGAGAGAGAGAGAGAGAGAGAGAGAGAGAGAGAGAGAATATATGAAAACGACTATGAAATGTGTGTGAGTGTATATATATATATATATATATATATGAGTATGTATGCGTGTGAGTGCGTGCGTGTGAGAGAGAGAAAGAGAGGCAGAGAAGTAATGAGTTGGAAGTTAGGGTAGGAAATGAACGGCAAGCTCGGTTGGAAAGTGGTTTATTAAAAATAGGTCAATTATGTGTAATCGATAGAGAAACTGGAGAGAGAAAGGGCGAAGGAGAGAAAAAGGTTGGTTGTGAGAGGGTGGGAGAGAATAAAAAACAGATAGAGAGAAAATTAGAGATAGAGATAGATAGAGAGATAGAGAAAGGTAGTTAGGCACGATGGCGTGTAAGAGAGAAAGACCGAAAGACCAGTGAGAGGAGAACGAAGTAGTTGGAGTTCGTGTGACATATGTGTGAGACGTATGTGTATATGTATGTGCGTTTAGATGGATGTGTGTATATATGTATGTGTTTTTATATGTGCGTGCAATGTTTATGTTCGTACACACACACACACGTATGTACACACACACACACACACACACACACACACACACACACACATATATATATATATATATATATATATATATATATATA
>NC_068982.1:80474598-80476481 GCF_001194135.2 Octopus bimaculoides | reverse complement strand
GTGGTTAGGGTTATGTTTTTGTTGTTGTTGTTGTAAGTGGTGGTGGTGGAGGTGGTGGTGGTGGTGGTGGTGGTGGTCGTCGTCGTCGTCGTGGTAGTGGTGGTGGTGATTGTAAAACTGATCAATTAGATATTGCATCTTTTCCAGATGATTGTTGTGACGATGGTAGAGTTACTAGTTTTCGATATAATTTTTGCTCTTGTTGTTGTTGTTGTTCTTAGACTAGCTCTGGTTCCGAGAACCAAGGGTCAAATGTGTTCCAGATGTAACCATCCCATCTTTATATCCATGTATGGCTGCCGTCTCTAGCATATCAAGCGACTGTGTGGAGCTCCCATCGTCGGTTCGATAGTCACGTTGTTGCAGTTGGTGCCGCATTGTTGCTCTAGTAATTATAGTGGTTGTATCGTTGTTGTTTGTTGTTGTTCTTGTTCTTGGTAGTGGTAGTGGTGGTGGTGGTTTTAGAAAATGTTAAACGAAACAAAACGTCAGCAAGAATAACAACGAAGTCAGTGCTTAATGTTTGTCACTGCATCACCACCAACTGCAACATCACTCTCTACCACAGCTACAGCTAGACAGATGGCCATCAAGACTGCGACAAAGACAGAAGCAATACTAATTGTAGCTTGTATCATCATCATCGTCGTCATCATCATCATCATCATCATCATCATCATCATCATCATCATCATCAACAACAACAACAAACAGTAAACAAAAATATTTGATAGCAGCCGAATTTTCTGTTATACCTTACCGTTTTGAAATGAACAAATTGCAGAGAAGAACAGGATGGTCAAGGCTAGAACGCTTTTAATCAGAGATAGCTGAAGCCAATGCTGATAAGCCGAGGCTAAAGAACAACAAAAACAGCTACAACAGCAACAAGAACAACAACTACAACAAGTACGTCCTCCTCCTCCGACACCAAAGCACCTTATTGTCTCTACTATTAACCCCTCACTTTCGACATCCAACGCTAATGACTTCAAATTATTCATCTTCCAGAATTACAAAACTCAGGAATCCATTCCCGTCAGCTTTTCTTTCATTTTCTGGAGATATCGATATCCAGGTATTTAAACTTAGCCTTATCCAAAATTGATCTCAGTGAAAATATTATGATCCCTACCCCTATCGTTCTTTGAAAAACTCAGTGAAAGAAAATTTAACAAATGCTGCATGTAACTGAAGTTTCTATTATCCTTGCAGGAATGTAGAAAGGAGAAAATTATTTTCATTCCAAGAATTCCAATAATGTCAAAATGATCGATTGAATTTTAAGTATTTCAGTTTACAATTCAGATATGCCTTGCAATATCCGTTAATAAGGATGAAAGTCAGAGCTTAGGGATGCTGGTTTCAAAAAATGGTAACACCCATACTTTTCACGCGCTCAGTTTTATAGGAACTATTCAGGAATTACAAATTATGAAAACCTTTGTACGTAGTCATATCAGAGAATAGTCAGATCAACAAGGATGTTTAAAGTGAGGTTCTATATCAACAGCATTCATTGTGTGTTTAAAAGCAGAAGATAGCGATCAATGGATTGTCCTGTATTATGAGTGCTTTAACAAAGCTTGTTTTACATTTTTTCTTTGTTCTTTTGAATTATGCAAGAAACAGAATGTCTGGAATTCGTTACACTCAAGAACTGTCGACCGTTAATAGGCTCCTCAGAATTAATTGCTTACTCCATACACAATTACAGTAGTCTTTCACTGGTTTTATGAAATTTTAGGGGCTTCTACAACTGATAGCTATTTTTCATAGTACATACACGCACGCACGCACACCCACACACAGACACACACACACACACATACACACACACACACACACACACACACACACACACACATATATATATATATATA
>NC_068982.1:80472545-80473828 GCF_001194135.2 Octopus bimaculoides | reverse complement strand
CTTATTTCTACAGATTTTCTATAGAAACTAGAGCAAGCACTGGAAGTTGCTACATTTCATATACAAATACATCTATGTAAACAATGTGATCGAAGATAGAAAAATAGGTAATGGGTGTATTTGCATATTTCAAGAGTTCTTGCTCCTTCTTGAGCAACACATCCAAGCCATTAGTCACCCCTGGACACATTACTTAAATAGCCACCTAATATAGCAGTGTAACACTTCTGAAATATCACTCAACTCTTCAGGCCAGAAATAAAGCATAACTGCTCTTTAAGAGGAAAACGAGAAAGAACGAGAGAAAAAAAAATGAAAGAAAAAAGTGTGTGAGAAAAAAAGCATGGCGGGAAGATAGATAAGAGCTGTGTCCTTTTAGTTCATTAGAATGAAAATTAACCAGTTTGTGTGGGTAATTCGACGAGGAAAATGAAAGCTTGTGAGAATGTATGATTAATCCAGAGGTTGGTGTTCGGCAGTTCGATTATAGAAACTTATCCAGCTGCATCTAGTAAATATCTCGGATTCAGAATTCAATCAATCATCGGAGTTTTTTTTTTTTATCAAAAATGGATACGTGTTCTTTTAGTTATACAAATCCTGAACGTTCCTAACTCATTAACGTATGGCGTGGACTACAATTGTCCACTTGGTGTGTGGAGTACTGTTAGCGTTTAGCTCCTAAATATGGCTAATCTAACATTGCGCTTTTTTTCTATTTACGTTTCGGAAAGAAGACTGTAGGTCAGCATAACATTTTGAAATCCCTATCACATAGACCAACATACCTTTCATTTGAACTTCGTTATTTTATAGCTCTGACGTGACTTCAGCATGATAAACCACTGAGCTAGCCATGCTTGGCTGGTCAGGAGTGGGCAAGTGTCTAGGTCTCTGGAGTTTCATTTTGGAGTAAGCACTTAGCGTGACTTGCGAGTAATAATATTTTTAATATTGGGCAGTGGCTGTAAAAGACATTCACTGAACGTCTATTAAACGTTTTTGCACCAATGGCTACCCGGAAAATGCGTATCTATCGGGGCAAAGAATTTTCTACCTACGTTTGTTTTATCACACAAAGAGAAAGTGGTGGGAGGTTCCATATAATCTTCCTAGGTCTATCCTTAGGCTTCATATATTTTTGCAGTGGTTTTGACCATCTTCTTCATGAAGTCACTATTTGCTATGGTGTTATTATAGTCGGGGCTGCCTTATCGAATGTTTCTTTAGAGAGGTTCGTTATCCTAATACTGATATATGTATATATATATATATATATATAT
>NC_068982.1:80469106-80471287 GCF_001194135.2 Octopus bimaculoides | reverse complement strand
TTATTATTATTATTATTATTATTATTATTATTATTATTATTATTATTATTATCATCCTCATCACCATCATCATCATCATCATCATCATCATCATCGTCATCATCATCATCATCATCATCAACATCATTATTGTTGTTGTTGTTGTTGTTGTTGTTGTTGTTGTTTTATGAAAAACCTCAGCTTATTTTGCTGGGTACGATGGAAAGTGTCAGCTGTCCACAGCCAGCAGACTAAGATGACACTTGTTTACTGGACATGCTTCAAGAACCCTGCGAAGAATTCATGCTGTTCCAAGCAATGCTGATTTTCGAAGGTGTTCTACCTTTGCATTTGTACCAATCTTTTTGATCCATGCTGGTAGTTGATTACTGGCACTCCCAAGTGCGCCAGTTACTATTGGTACCACGTCTACTCTCCTCATTGACCACAACCTTCGTATTTCCCACTTCAAATCCTCGTAGTTGTTCAGTTTTTCTTCTTTCTCTTTGATCTTGTTGTCATCGGGACATGCTATGTCGATTATCATGCAACTTCTTTCTTTTTTATTCGCTACAACAACTACAGCAATGTCTGGTTTCCGATACCTGGTCAGATGATTGCACTGAATCATTGCATCCCACAGGATTTCGCGTTTATTAGTAATCGGTCTTCATTGTTTGAGTAGTCACTGATCTCGATTCTTTCACGACTCACGGTAGTATATTCTTGCGAGCAATTGTTCATCTCTTCCACTATACCACATTTATTTCTCGTATGCCCAGCATCACCCAATATCCTTCTTTTAATAAGCTTCTAGACCCAATTCTGACAACCATCCATTCCTTTGTATTGCTCTTGCTTGATCACATAATCTCTGTTCTGTGCATTCGTTTTTCTGTACATTCTTACTGGGTATTATTATTATTATTATTATTATTATTATTATTATTATTATTATTATTATTATTATCATTATTATTATTATTATTATTATTATTATTATATAATGGTATCGCCAGTTGGTATCATTAAGTTATAACCGGCATAATAAAATAGGAGTCTTTACATGCATACTCAACGTTTTCTGTAAACGAACTTAAAGGATAAATACATATATATGTGTGTATGTGCGTACATGTATACGACGGGGTACTTTCAGTTTCCATCTATCAAATCCACTCACAGGGCTTTGGTCGAGCCGAGGCTATTATAAAAGACATTTGTTTAAGACGCCACTCTGTGGGATTGAAACCCGAATCATGTGGTTTGGAAGCAAGCTTTCATATCACACAGCCACGCTTGCGCATACATATTAGTAAATAATTTGCAACTCTGTTATCTGCAGTGACCACAATGTGATAGATACTTTGTAATAAACTCCATAACAGGTTGTAAAGCATGACATTTTCTTAGGGTTTAATTGGACCCTAACTCCAAATCTATAATCCTGATCTCTTCTAATCTTAAATTAATTTATTGTTTTCATCATCGATCAAAAGCAATTTCACATTGTATGTCACAATTTTTTCTCAAAGACTTTCAACTAATCACAAGATTATCTCCCCTAATTTTATTTCTAATACTACCCGATTCCCTGTACCTTGTTACCCTTCAGCATGAAAGAGTTACTATTTAAAATACCATTAACATCACAGGTAAAAGCGTCACCTCTCACATGCAAGTAAAAAATCTAACATTATACGCTATTTGACAAATCATTCTCGAACATCTTGAATCTAATATAGACAAATATTTATTATTTCTACATAATAACAGCGGCCGATTAAAATTTTGGTTGGTTGGTTGGTTTGCTGGTTAATTTCTCCTGACACGCTTTTCATTGTAAAGAAAGATGAAGAGACAATAAAAAAGAGATGTAAAGAAATGCAGAATGAGGGGACAAATTAGGCTTCGTGTGATAAATAGATAAATAGATAGATAGATACACAAAGAGAAAGAGAGAGAATGAGAGTGAGCGAGCGATTGAGTGAGTGAGTGAGTGAGTGAGTGAGTCAGCGAAAGAGAGCGAGAGCGAAGAAGTGAGAGTGAGAGTGAGAGTGAGAGTGAGAGGGGCGTAATTCCAGTTTGGTGCTCCAAATCTTTTGATGTTTTAGACGAAAAAAACAGCTGCGTATACCTACTCTCTCTCTCTCTCTCTCTCTCTCTCTATATATATATATATATATATATATATATATATAT
>NC_068982.1:80466289-80468893 GCF_001194135.2 Octopus bimaculoides | reverse complement strand
TATATATATATATATATATATATATATATATATATGTATATATATATATATATGCATGAAACATATATTCAAAGAAATGTGTGCGTACATGCGAGTATGTATATGCGATACGAAGAGAGAGTGAGAAAGAAACAGGCAGACAGGCAGACAGAACGGTTACCGAGTTAAAAACTAGAGACGAATCCAAGACTTCAAAGATAAAATTGGTCGCATGAATCCAGAAAGAACAGAGAAAAATAAATACATAAATAAATAAACAAATAAATAAATAAATAAATAAATAAATACGGAAACAAAAGCTATGCTTCTGTACTGAACCGTTTCCTGCCTGCAACTGATTAGAATGGTTAGAGTCTTGGATTAACTAAGCGTTTCCAAATCCTATCATTCACCGATTTGAACAAGAACTAAACTAAAAACCAAAAATAGAGAGTGGGAGGGTGAGAGAGAGAGAGAGAATAAGCGAGAGAGGAAGGAAGGAAAATGGAGAAAAAGGGTGAGTTGGTGATAGATGCAGAGGGAGAGAGAGAAAGAGAGAGTGAGAGAGAGGAAAAGAGAGGCAGAGAGGAAATGAAACGATATACACAGATATAGCTACGGTCGTCCATGTTTGTGAAACCATGTATACATACATATATACATACAAGCGCGCATACACACCCAATTGCGCGCGCATGCGCGCACACACACAACACACACAAGCACATACGTATAGATATGTATAGGTCTATCTTTGGTTGTACGTATGTGTGTATGCATGTGTATGTAGGTGTAGACTTTTACATATATATGTATGAATATATGAACACATTGCGTGCAAATGAATATATATATATATGTGTGTATATGTATAAATGTATGTATGCATACATATGCATACATATGTACGATGTATATATATAGATGTACGAATGTATATAAATACACATATATGTGTGTATGTACATATATATATGCATACATATATATATATATACATACACATACATATATATATGTATGAGTACAGATGTAAAAACATATATGCTTACATCCGTATTTACATGTGTGTACTTACACACACACACATATATATATATATGGTGGTACACGTCCAAACGCACATACTCTCACCCACATGTCAATACACATTCACGAACACACACACACACACACACACACACACACACACACACACACACACACATGCACACTCACAAACATATATACTCACACAGGAAAATTGAAAGAGAGAGAACACGTTTGAACTCGTATTGGAAGGAAATGTACGGCTTCAAAGAGAAAACGCCCACGTGACTTTAGTGAAGGCTGTGATAAAATGGCGCAGAATGACGGTGTTTCTTGCTTCTGCTGTTGATGCTGCTGCTGCTGTTGTTGTTGATGTTGTTGTTGATTTTGTTGTTGTTAATGTTGTTGTCAGTGTTGTTGTTGCTGATGCTGCTGTAGCAATTATTATTTTTTTTGTTTGCTGTAGATGTTAATGACGTTGTTGTTGTGGATATTGGTTGTTGTTGTTGTAGTTATTGCGGTTGTTGTTGTGGTGGGTGGTGGTGGTGGTGGTGGTACGCCATGTACTGTTGTTGTTGTTGTTGTATTAGTTGTAGTTGTTCGGTATTCCTGCAACTGTGATGCATGTGTTGTTTGTGTTGCAGTAGATGTTCATATTGTTGCTGTTGTTGTTGTTGTTGTAGCTGATGATGATGATGATGATGATGATGATGATGAGGAGGAGGAGGAGGAGGAGGAGGAGGATGTGGTTGTTTTTATTATTATTTTCGTTGTTTTTGTTGTTACTAATGTTTTTTCCAGCTGTTATTGTCGTTGTTCTTGCTGTCGACTATTAAATATATTGCTTTCGTTGTTACTGTTGTTGTTGTTATCGTTATTTCTGTAGTTTTTATTGTTGCTGCTACTTTTATAATTGTAATTTCTATTGTTTTTGTTGTTGTTGCTGATGCATCAGTAGCAAATGTTGGTTTTGTTTAAGATTTTATTGCTCTCGCTGCCTTTGTTGTTGTTATTTTTGTTCTAATTGTTGTTGCTGTTGTTACTGCTGAAAATTTCGTCTTGTTGCTGTTGCTGTTCTTTCGGTACCTTCCATTATTGCACTTGTTGTTGTTGTTGTTGTTGTTGTTGTTGTTGTCGTTGTTGTTGTTCTCATCGTCATTTTTGTTGTTGAGGATAAATTTTTCATTGTTATCACGGAGAGACATTTTATCTTTTTATGGTTTATTTTAAATCTTAGACTCTCTGCTATATTTGTCATAGTGTTGTTGTTCTTGTTCCTACTGCTACTGCTGCTGCTTCAACTGTTATATTGATGTCATGCTGATAATACAGATCTGAGCCAAGTTCCTTGTTGCTATTTTTTGTCGCATTTAGTGTCATTGCTTTAAAAATATTGTTAACACTTTTGTTCTTGTTGTTTCTATTTATTCTACTGTTTTGTAGCTGCTAGTATTTTTTATTATTATTATTATTATTATTATTATTATTATTATTATTATTATTATTATTATTATTATTATTATTATTATTATTGGAGCAAGGAAATGTCAATTGTATCTGTTAAACTGTTTCTTCCCTTGTGCTCTTACCCCACCT
>NC_068982.1:80458479-80465607 GCF_001194135.2 Octopus bimaculoides | reverse complement strand
AATCCTTTCTACATATTCGTGGCAACGACTGTTGTTATTTTCACTCGCTCAAGACCTTCCTTTTACTGAACTTTCTGGATAAAACGCAAATATTTGGAAGAATTTTGAAGAAGGCGCTGCTGTTGAGATTTCAGCACCACCTTTATATAGCAATCTTTTTGTTTTGTTCTCATTAACTTTAAAAAGGAATGTATTGCAAAGCAACACATTGTATATTATTTAATTTAATTTTTTTTTTTTTTTTTGCGCATTGATTAGTTTTTAGTTTGAAACTCCTAGTTCCTGCAACCAGCAGTCTTTTGTCGCCTAGTTTCTATTACCGAGCTCTCTGTCGCCTAGTTTTCATCTCCCTCTCTCTCTCTCTCTCTCACACACACACACACACATACACTCTCACCCCTCTCTCTCTCTCTCACTTTCTATACCTCAGTTCTGTTTTGTTTCCGAGGTTCAGTACTTTTGTCTCTTGTCTCCTGTCTTCCACACTTTTAGTCATCGTCTGCTGCCCTCCATACTTCATTCAGTTTCTCTTTCTAATTTTCAGTACTTCAGTCTCTCCGTCTCCAATCTTCCATACTTCTGTTCTTCGTCTGTCACCTTCCATTCTTCACCTCTTGTCTCCAACCATCAATACTCCATTCAATCTCACTGTCTCCTACATTCAACATTTCAGTCTATCCAATACTTTTCTCTTTACCATTTTTGTCTTTCTTCTCTATCAATTACTATCATCAAATTTTAAAAGCTTCTATATAAACTTTTTTACAGAAATATTATTGTACTCATTCAAATAAAGTATATATAAATTCATCAATCTTTGCATCTGCCTGTCTAAGTAACTATCTATCTACTCATTTATGTATATATTTATCTATCTATATGTTATATTGCTCCTCTTGTATCTTTTCCAATTAGACTATCGGCCTGTTTATCCATCTATGTGTGCGTCAATCTAGTTTTCTGTCATTCCATTAATATTTCACAAGGTACCTATATATCCTCATGGTACAATATATATATATATATATATATATATATATATATATATATACATATATTAAATATTATTACCGTTATTAATGGTATTAATAAGGTAATAATAAGGTGAATAGCAAGTTCACATCGTTACAGGCACAATATAAGGCAAATTTAAATTTAGTAGGGTATATAATACCACTTGCTAAAATCAGACCCAAGGCTCGAAAACCACCAGAAACTCACAATAAAGATACACACGAGCAATGGAATGAATATTTTAGAAATAGGCTTACCTTTGCGTTGAATACATCAGTAAGTAATGTATATTTCAATACCAATTGATTTCACCCTTTGTATGACCAACATACTCTGAGATCTTCAGCTGAAAATGACATTTTAACATCTGTTTCTAAAATATTCACTATATTAGCTCGTGTGCGTTCCTTGCTTTAAACATCCCGCTCCGTTTAAAAGAGAACTATTGTGAGCACGAATAAATTTTAAATAAAGATGTTATTATATACTGTTATTGATAGTATTAATAAGGTAATAATAAAGTAGCGAGGAGGTTCACACCGTTACAGGCACAATATAAAGCAAATCTAGATTCAGTAACATATATCATACCACTTACTAAATTCAGAGCCAAAACTCGAAAACCACCGTAAACTCTATTTGTCATACAGAGAGTGAAATCAATTGGAACTGAAATATACATTACTTATTGATGTATTCAACGCAAAGGTAAGCCTATTTCTAATATGTTCATTGCATTGCTAGTGTGTATCTTTATCGTGAGGTTTTGGTGGTTTTCGAGCATTGGCCCTGATTTTAGCAAGTTGTATTATACCCTACTGAATATATATATATATATATATATATATATATAGAGAGAGAGAGAGAGAGAGAGAGAGAGAGAGAGAGAGAGAGAGATAGATAGATAGATAGATAGATAGATGTAAGCATGTATGTATGTATGTATGTATGTATGCATGTATGTATGTATGTATATGTAATTTTAATCGAACGAATCGAACCCAATACGTTTTAAGCTTGGTACTTATTCTATTGGTCTCTTTTACAGTACCTCTGCGTTACAGGGACGTAAACACACCATCACCAGTTGTGAAGTGGTGGAGGGGGAACAAACACAGGCACGAAAGAACACACACGTGTGTTTGAAAAGTTTAACGAAAGTGCTCACACAATAGAAAAAAACGTCTGCCACAAAATGGTTAATAATATCCTGATAAAAGATTTCATAACACTCCTGAAAATATTTTTCTTAAAATCACCTTTGCACTTCTAAAACTGTATTAAGTAACCCTCATAAACTTTCATATATATATATATATATATATATATATATATATATATATATATATATATATATATATATATATATATATAGTGTACACAAACACAAAGGAACATACATTTATGTATATATATATATATATGTGTGTGTGTGTGTGTGTCTGTGTGTATGTGTGTGTATGTATGTATGTATGCATGTATGTATATATATGTAATTGAGATTCAGTTGAACTAGGTACTTAAACTAAGGCACCAAGGCCGTTCAGTAAAGTCCACGCAGCTCGAAGTTTGGTGAAGAAAAAGCAAATACGTAACAAGTACTTCCAAGTATTAGTGCATTATGGCCGTTACAAGCGGCTCCGTTTAATTGATCAATGAAGACATTACATCAATATGAAATAAACCGCTGTCCTCAGAAGCAGCCAGACATATAAATTTCCAACATAAAGTATAAACCATTTTTTAGGGCAACCTATATCAGTACCAACAACCAAAATAATTACGTTGTTTCTCTTTGGTATTTACGTGGCGGAATGAGATTTAGTAAATAATGCATAGCTACAGCCGAATATGATTTATAGTAGCACAGGGGGATAGTGGGAGTTAAGAATAGCCTGGTACTATGCCTAGGAAAGGCTTTTTTAACTTTCTCTTATTCTTACACGGAACAAGTTCTGGGGTCGATTTGTTCAGCTAAAGGCGGTGCTCAAGTATGGCTGCAGTCAAATGACTGAAACAAGTAACAGAATAAAAGAGCATATATATATATATATATATATATATATATATAATAATAATAATTTTCCCAGAGGATGTAGCAACCGTTACCAATATAGCATATATATATATATATATATATATATATATATATATATATATATATATATATAGTGTACTATTCTATGATCAACAAAAAGGTACTCCATCTGGTGGGAGATAAATATTTGATAAACGCAAGATATGTTTTTATGTATTACTAATAGTTTCATGTGCTGAGAACATGCCAAACAGTTTTTCATAACACATCTGGTATCCTAGCACAATCATCAGACACTTCTCACATGGCATAACAAACTAAGAATCGGACGACAGAAAAAGCGAAAAGAGGTGAGAAAGAAGTATGAAAGGAGAAAGTTTGAAAAACCGGAAAACAATAGAGAAATCAAAAAGAAGCAATAGGGGAAATAGTTATTTCCTTTAGATCCTAAATTATAAGGCTGAAAAGATAGTGGCTTAGAATCAGTGTACAGTTATTCAATCTGAAAGGGATTCTTTTCAGATCTGAGATCTCTAACTCACTGCTGAACTCTAGATCCGAAATATTCGGCGGTTGTAAGCATATAGCTAACTTCCTGTTGACGAATCGGAAAGTGCCTCCCTTTCCGGATTGAATAACTGTACCATAGACTTTAAACCATAAACTTTTCAACTTTATAATTTACAGCCTAGAGAAAATAACTATATTTCACCGCTTTTGCTTCATTCTGATTTTTCTTTCTCGTTTTCCGGATTTTCAACCTTCCATCTTTTATATATACTTCCTTCTAGCCTTTTTCGCTTTTATTCTCGTCCCATTTTTAGCTCGTTATGCCATTTTAACAGAGTCTGATGACTGTGCTAGGACATCAGACATGTTTAAAAATACTGTTTGGCATGTTCTCAGCACATGAAACTAATAGTAACACATAAAAACATATAATGTGTTTATTAAATAATACACACACACACATACACATACACACACATATACATTCACATACATCCATACACGCATATATACATGTGTGTATGTGTGTGTAGTAGTAGTAGTAGTAGTAGTAGTAGTAGTAGTAGTAGTTGAAATTAAGGTGTATCGTCCAATTCTTCAGTGAATCAGGTTTCTATATAATTCATTTTATCTACGAGTTTCTCTCATTCTTACGACCTTTCGACAACATGGCAAAAATCTATAATTTTAAACTACGTCGACAAAACTTTTTGATATTTTAAATGACAATATTTTAAATGACAAAGTGTCTTCAGAAATGAAGGACGCTTGCTGTAGTGTTAAAATTCTTTTCTCCACAGACACAAGAATATTATTCAGTTTTATTATTCTTTGTTCTCATAATTTGAAATACATCAATCATAGTACCATTACCTAAAAATATAGAACCAATATATTTCTTTAGGATCTTCTGTTTCTGAAATCCTATTGCGACGATAAATGTTTCTTTGTTTTTTCTCTGTGCTTAAAATTTTCTAGTACATGTGTATACGATTATATTTAGCATTTCCGTACACACTCAAACGTGGAAAGACTTTCACTGCTGAAATAGTCTCTGGAGAGAAATTCTCGCAGACAATGTTTGTGAAAAATACACCACTGGAATATGAATGACGTCATCATGCAGTAGGATACCTGTTTCTACTTCGTTACATTTCATCAGTAACGGACACCGAATCCGTCATTTCACGGCTCACAAACAAATGCAGTTCTTTTATTTCAAAAGCAAATCACCTTTGCTTAGTCTTCCTCTAATTGATTCATTCCAGCTTGACAAAGCTTACCATATATCAGCGAATTTACTATTCGTTGCTGAAAAATATAAAAATGATTTATACCCTCTGGCAGAGAAAGCCTCCCACACTCACCTGTTACAAAACCATTTTAGTTCTTAATATTGTTTTGTTCCTTATTGCTTCTGATGTTGCCACTGTTCTGGTGTTTTATTGCTCTTTTTCACTGTTGTTGTTGTTGCTGCTGCTGCTAATGTTGATGGTGATGGTTTTATCCTTGTCACGGTGATATTACCCATGGTTCCTTGTTGCTATTCTGCATCTGTTGTGGATGTTTTTGTTGTTGCTGTTTTCGTTTTGTTATTGCGTGGTCAATGTTGTAAAGATGGCTGCCGAGACAATTCACTCACGGCAACTAATTTTGTTATTGCTAAAAGGTGATGGCTGTGGTGGTGGTTGGTGGTTCTGTTGTTGCATCTACAATTACTGGTATTATATGCAAACATTTAAAGGCTTCCATATATGATGATGATGATGATATAGAGGAGGAGGATGTGGTGGTGGTGGTGGTCATAATCATTATCATGATGATCATGATGGTGATAAAATTATAGAAATGATGACAGACTGGCAGTGGTTGTATGAGTAGAGATGGACATATTATTGCTTAGAGGCAGTGGTTCTCAACCGGAGTCGGATTAGCCCTCGGTGGGGAGGCGGGGTCCATAGAAGATTTTGTTTTAAAATTTTATCTGCGTGGCACCTTGGGCAAGTGTCTTCTACTATAGCCTCGGGCCGACCAAAGCCTTGTGAGTGGATTTGGTAGACGGAAACTGAAAGAAGCCCGTCGTATATATGTATATATATATATATATATTTATATATATGTGTGTGTGTGTGTGTGTGTGTGTGTGTGTGTGTGTGTTTGCGTAACCGATGGTGGTGTGTTTACGTACCCGTAACTTAGCGGTTCGGCAAAAGAGACCGATAGAATAAGTACTAGGCTTCTAAAGAATAAGTCTTAGGGTCGATTTGCTCGACTAAAGGCGGTGCTCCAGCATGGCCACAGTCAAATGACTGAAACAAGTAAAAGAGTAAAAGAGTAAGAGAGTAAATTAGATATACTTCTACAATAGACAAAATATTCCAACATGTCTTTGGTGCAATTCCGAATAATATTAGACTCTGAATAAACAACTTTTTAAACATCGAATGGCAAGTAGGGTCCATCTGAGTAAAATGGGAATCAAAGGGTCCGTGGGTAAGAAAAATGTTTAAAAAACACTGGCTTAATGTTAAGAGGTCAATCAGAGGGGTTATAGACATAGTCGGTGTTCTTGTTATTGTTGTTGCAGTTCTTATCGTTGTTTTTCTCCCGACATTTGTTGCTGTTTATTTTTATGACTGTAATCGTTGTTCTTCTTGTTGTTTATGCTATTTTTGCTGCTGTTGTTGTTGTGGCTAATATGAGTGTTGTTGTTGCTACTGTTGTTAAAGTTAATGTTACTGTTGTTTTAGTTGTTGCTGCTGTTCTTATGTTAATCTTACGACCGATCTACCGTCTGGTTTCTGTTACTGATATCATTATTGTTGCCATAGTTACCAGTATTTATTGACCACAATGCAATATTTACTGTCACAATTATTGTTATTGCTTTTGTTTTTCTCTTTTCTTAGTTGTTGTTCTTGTTATTTAGCCACAGGTCAGCCTCAATGCAGCATACCTATGATCAATGATATTCCAGCTTTGGCCATCACAAATTCTTAGGGATAAATAACTATCCTTTATTTTCTTCCAATTTCTAAAACAATATGGATGCGTTTTCAGGGTAATTAACTTCTATTTCTAACAGGTGCAACGACCATTTAGAGACTTCTATACATGATGGTGATGATGATGAGAGGGAGGAAGAGGAGGAGAAGGAGGAGCAAGGGGAGGGGAGGAGGGAGAGTAGCAAGAACAGCAGGAACAAGAGCAGGAGGCGCAAGAGCAGGCAGTTCAGAAGCGTAAGGGAGAAAGAGAAAGACCATGTTGTGATGGTGGTGGTGGTGGTGATGATTACGATCATGATTATGATGATTATGATGATCATGATGGTGATAAAATTATAGAAATAATGGCAGACCGGCGGTGTACGCATGAATATGGGTGGACATGATATTGCTACTGGTGGCGTGGTTGTTATCAACCTCTTCAAATTTACTAATTACCTTCACTGATTCATTAATTACTAGAGACATATATACTACATATTTCAAACGACTATATATGTGTGTGTGTGTGTGTGTGTGTATTTGTATATGTGAATATATATATATATATATATATATATA
>NC_068982.1:80456806-80457709 GCF_001194135.2 Octopus bimaculoides | reverse complement strand
TATATATGTACATATGTATGTATATATATATACATATCTATATATGTAAATATATGTATACGTATATATATCTGTATATATATATGTATATGCATATATATGTATATGTGTCTATATGCATATGTGTAAACAAAGGAATATTGCACTTATATATATGGTTGCATATATATATATATATATATATATATTAATGCACACACACACATACATAACTATATAAACAAACGGATACCACATTTGCATATGTGCTTGCATATATAAAACATGTATGTGTATGTAGCTATATAGATATATATGTATGTAAATACATACATACGTACATACATACATAGATACATATATACATACATTCTTAATCACTTTATTAATATTTTTATGTATCTATGCCTTCCAAACTGTTGTTTTATTTATTCATTTTGAAATTATTTATTTCTGCATTTTAATTTTTCTTTTTTTTTTGTTCAATATTTATTTCCCACTTTAATTCTGCCGGTTCAAACACCACATCACCACACACACACACACGCACGCACACATACACAAACACATACACATGCATACACTCACGCAAACACACACGCACATACACACACACAGCCCATTTCATTATAATTTACTGCTGCAAGCATAAAAAAGTCATTTTATACACGTCAAACATTGAAATACGATGTACAAAAGCCAGACTCACACTGCGATGTTGGCAACAGACTGAAATTTTCTCTCACAACCTTTTTTCTTTTTTTTTTGATCATGGCTTTCTTTTGTTTTTCTTTTATTCGTTACTTTTGTTGTGGTTTTTATCATTGTTTATTTTTTCTTTGTTTCTTTCTTTACTTGTCTTTAACTCTGTCTCCGATTCCTTTAACTTGTTCTACTCACATTTTCTTCGTTGTATTTTCGTTC
>NC_068982.1:80455076-80456536 GCF_001194135.2 Octopus bimaculoides | reverse complement strand
TATATATATATATATATATATATATATATATATATATTTGTGTATGTATTTTCATTGTTAGGTTTTGAGAGTGCTACCGTTGGTTTCGCGCTGAATAATGCACTTGGTATTATTAACGGCTGTTCTGAAGACGGTGCTCAAAGATCTTGAAGCTCAGCATACAAGGTTCATGAACCCGGTGCTACATGTGTTGAAGCAATATCCTTCTAAATGCTTTCTGCGCAGAAAGTTTTTTAAAAAAATGAGTAACATCAAATCATGAAGGTTGTCGATCCTAGAACGACGGCAGGCGCAACTCAACAAGTCGGCAAGTGAAACTGCCCCATCCTTGTTATTAGGGGTGAGACTTGAGTGCAAGAAGTTTCATCGTTCAGCCACAAACGGTGAGGACAAACATCGGCAGCAACACGAAATGACATAGAAGTATCTGACACACAGTGGCACAAACCTACACACAGCGTGAGCATACGGAAGTAGCCCATCCTCTTATGAGGACAGGAATCAGAGAGATGCTCATAAGGAAAAAATCATTCTTCGATAAAACGAAAAATGAAAAAGAAAAGGTACAAAATAAAGTAAAATATGTAAGGTCGAATACACATCTGCGAAGGAGAACCCTCTCCCACGAAGAAGAATCCTTATCTTCTGAAGAGGAACCAATGGCCTACAAGCTAAAGTTATTCCCCGATCTGAATAAAATGAAATCTGCAGCCATTCGCGATGAAACAAAGTTTTGAGAAAACATTTATACAATCAATATGAGAAATATTCAAACGGAGCAGGAATCGAAGAAATGGCTTCACATTTAAAAGACAACAAAAAAAAATGACAGAACAATTGCTCAAAATTCCGACACACTTTAAAAAGTGTTTCTATTTCAACGTTCCAGAGGGCATGGACCCTTATTAACCCAGTATAAGAACTCTTAGCAGAAAACTTTAGGGTTCTGAGGCCAACCGTACCACAGATGTTAGCACGCAAATGTGATACACTAGTCAACTCAAATGAAGATGTTGATTTTATATAAATATCATTATATATTGTGTTTCATACATTTTCAATTCTTCCGTTTATATAAAGTATATAAATATATTTTCTATTTCGCTCTCCTACAGCCTTTGAATGTAATTCCTCACCACCATCATTGCACGTCTTTGTAAGTCCTCCGTTTAACGTTGTATTTTTCTGTGACTCTCGAAACCTTGTGGGAAAATTTGAAACCATTATTATTATTATTATTATTATTATTATTATTATTATTATTATTATTATTATTATTATTGTTATTATTATTATTATTATTATTATCATAATCCACATCATCATCATCATCATCATCTTCATCATCATCATCATCATCCACCAAGAGGCCACCGAAGAAGTCTGGCATATGAAAATAAAACTCGAAGGGCAGACCATCTCGACCTTTGCTCAGGTCTTCATCGCGTCCCGTATATCTT
>NC_068982.1:80453898-80454500 GCF_001194135.2 Octopus bimaculoides | reverse complement strand
ATTTATGGTCCGTGTAGCCGACGACTTTCAAACATGACCAACGTATACTACTTCTATCTACAGGCCTACAAAATACCCTATCCAGATGCGATCTGGAAGACCCGATGCGATCTGGAAGACCCGATGCGATTTGGAAGACCCGATGCGATCTGGAAGACCCGATGCGGTTCGCCCATGGCCACATTGGCGCTTTCGAGAAATTCAGTCGGTACCTGTCAGCCAATTGGAAGCGGCTGAGCAGGTTTATGAGGCTTTCACTCTCCCCTCTCCTATCAGCTAACCCCACCCTATCCAAACGTGCGTCCAAGATGCCGTTCCATTCACCCACCAACATTAAAGAGCGTGATGTCCCAAGAAAACCTTCCAAACGTCTAAAGAAGTTTGGCTGCTCCGCCCCCGTGGGACTGTAAACAGCGACTAGTCTAAAGGCATCACGTTCCCTGTAGCTCACGTCCAAGAACACCAAGTTACCCTCTGGGACCAGAAAGTTCGTCCGAACTTCGAGATCCAGGCCTTTCCTAAACATAATAATAATAATAATAATAATAATAATAATAATAATAATAATAATAATAATAATAATAATAATAATAATAATAATA
>NC_068982.1:80452242-80453480 GCF_001194135.2 Octopus bimaculoides | reverse complement strand
TAATAATAATAATAATAATAATAATAATAATAATAATAATAATAATAATAATAATAATAATATTTAAAAAAAGATTGACGTAACTCTTCACAAAGGAAAACAGTCAAGACGAAGAGCGCGATTCGATTGTAATAGATATTTTATTAGTTGAACGATATTTCGACAGTACGTCTGTCTTTGTCAAGTTCAAAATAAGAGGTGATTAAAAATTCAAAATTACAGAAATTTAAATTCGAAGTATGAACGAGAGCAACGAGCGTCCACACGTTGATGGAATGACATCATCAGTCTTTAAGTTTCAATTTTATAACAGGCAAAAAGAAAAAGACAGAAAAAAAGGAAAGAAAAAGGAAAAGGAAAAAGAAGAATAACAAACAGTTTTGTATAAATTTGATGATATTCTCCTGTTATATTATCAATTCCTCCAGGGCGTGATGTTAATAACCCGCAAACATATTTCTCCTCATTCCTCATGGATTTTGAGAAATGAAAGTGAAGCAGATTCAGAATATTTTCTGAGAACATGCTCTTTCAAGTCTTTTTCAAAATTGCAGCCATTTGAAACGAAATGTTCGGCAAGTTCTGTCGAACTACTGTTTTTGTGCCTGACGTCATATCTGTACCCATTTAATCTTTTGTTTAATTGTTCTGTCGTACAACCAACATAAATCAAATTGTGTTTCGTGCATTCTGCCACGTAAACCAAATGGGAATCTCTACATGTCCCACCTGTATAAATCATAACATGTCTACTATGATTCCTGATGGAATTCACTAGACTCATGTTGTTGCACAATGAACAGGGCTAACCTCTCTTGCTGCTGTTTTTCAAGGTACAGATAGTCTAATGTTCGTTTTCTTGGCAACAGAACGAGAGGTTAATAATTCTCTTATATTCTTATTCCGTCAAAAGGCTACAATAGGTGGCTGAGGAAACATCTGTTTGAAACAAGGATATTTTTTCGCTACGTGCTGGTAACTTTCATGCGACACTTTTGAAATGCCAGCGAAATTTCGGTGCCAGCTAATCACTAAAGGAATTTTGTCATCTATTGTATTGTGTTTGCTAAAATTATGCGTGAAGGTTTGACTATCTTTGCTAATCTTAACTATTTCATTTGCTATTTCCTTTAATTGTGATTCATTGTAACCGCGTTTGACATAATGATGTACAAAAGTATTTGCATGTTTCCAGTAATCCCTTACGTCAGTGCAAATCCGCTTTATCCTCAAAAATT
>NC_068982.1:80445875-80451650 GCF_001194135.2 Octopus bimaculoides | reverse complement strand
ACACAGTTACTGAAGACATTAAAATTCCTTAGTATATTTTACCCCTGTGTCACTTATCAAAGTGACACAGGGGTAAAATGCACTGCTCTCTCACTCAATAATAATAATAATAATAATAATAATAATAATAATTGCCCAAAACCACTACAAGTTGGATACCTCCTTAAGCTGGATTCTCCCTTAAACCCATTTCCAACCGGAGTATCACCACCCAAGCAATAATATCCAGAAAAAAAATAGAAAACAAGAGAAAAGATCTGTCAATCCTTAATGAAACTAGTAAATAGTCAACACTACTAAGCAACAAGAAAACAAGAAAAATATTGCGTAAATAAAAAATTACAGAACAAGGTATACAAGAAGTCATAGTACCTAACAACTATGAAGAAAAATAAGAAACAACGAAAGCTGTAAAAGAACTGGAATCCAAACTAAAACTGGGACAGCAACGGATCATGATAAAACGATGGCAAGAAAAGCCCCTTCATAGCAAATACTGGGTTAAGCTAAACAGAAAAGACATAGACAAAACAAAATCCCAACAATGGCTGAGAAGCACAGGACTCAAAGCAGAGACTTAAGGATTTTTAATTGCAGCACAAGATCAAAGCCTTCCTACCAGAAATTACCAAATGCATGTAATGAAAAGAAATATAACAAGTAACTGCAGAATAAGAGGAGATTGACAAGAAACACTAAATCATATTATCTCTGGCTGCCCAGTCTTGGCTAAAAAGGAATACATTCACAGATACGACAGAGTTCGTATCTTTATACACGGGAAGCTGTGTCAACACTGTGGAATAACAACATAAAAAAGATGGTAAAAGCACACGCCAGAAAAGGTCTCAGAAAATGAGAAAGCAACCATTCTATGGGATATGCCAATAGACATAGATAAAGAAATTAAGACCAATAGGCTGGATATAGTTGTCAGACATCATCAAGAGAAGAAAAAATGCTTTCTAATTGATGTATCAATACTAGCAGATGACAACGTTTCTCTAAAAGAAATGGAGAAACTTTCAAAATGCAAAGACCTGGAAATAGAGGTAACTCGAATGTGGAGTCTAAAAACAGAAAGAATTCATATCATAATAGGCGCATTAGGTATGATAAAAAAAATATCCAGACAAATACATAACAAAAACACCAGGACTAACAAATATATATAACATACAGAAAATAGCTTAGAAAATGGCTTAGAAAAATGTGCCAAAGCAACCTTGAAAAGACGAAAACTAGTTAGAAGTAGGAACAACACAATAGATAAAGCAAATGAAATAAGAGAATTAGACCAAAGCCAGACATACAAATACTTAGGAATCAATGAAATAGATACGATTCAACACACAAATGAAAGAGAAAATTTAAAAAAAAGAATGCTATAGACGAGTTAGATTAATAGTGAAAACAGGGCTCAATGCGAAAAACAAGATAATAGGAATCAGCACTCTAGCCGTCCCAGTTATAGGTTACAGCTACAAGATCCTTAACTGGGCACAAAATAAACTAATCAAAATAGATAGGAAAGCAAGTAGAATAATGACAGGATTTAGGATGCACCACACAAAATCTGACATAGAAAGGCTATGCCAATACACATAGATAGAGAAATTAAGGCCAATAGGCCGGATATAGTTTCCAGAGATTATCAAGAAAGAAAAGTGCTTTCTAAATGATGTATCAATACCAGCAGATGACAACGTTTCCCTAAAAGAAATGGAGAGATTTTCAAAATACAAAGACCTGGAAATAGAGGTAACTCGAATGTGGAGTCAAAAAACAGAAACAATTCCTATCATAATAGGTACATTAGGTATGATAACAAATATTCAGACAAATACATCACAAAAACACCAGGAATAACAAATATATGTAACATATAGAAAATAGCACTACTAGGCACTGCACACATCCTATGTAAAACACTTTCAATACAGTAACAATAAGAGCATCACAACAAACCACAGCACATACCCAAGTCACACAGAGCTGCGCTCGGTGGTGCAGTGAAAGCACGTGATATTGATAAGACTACAGGATAATAAAAATAACAATAATAATAATAATAATAATAATAATAATAATAATAATAATAATGATAATAATAATAATAAGAAGAAGAAGAAGAACAAGAAGAAGAACAAGAAGAAAGAAAGAGGCCTGAAAGTGGTAATGGAGGAACTGAAACAGCGCCTCGTTGCAAAGAAAGCAAAGATGGTAAGATACGACCTAAGAATGAAGGCATACCAATGTAATACGTTATTCAGAGTAGATCTGAAGAGATTCTATAAAGAAATAAATGGAGAGTGTACAGAGAAAAAGTCGATACCAGATAACATTGAAAGTCAAAGGCTTTGGAGTGACATCTGGAGCAAAGACAAGGAGCACAAGAAGGATGCTGAATGGTTTCAAGGACTGAAACATACAGCAGTCTGGCCAAAACAGGCAGAACTAGTCATTTCAGTTAGGGAAGTGAAGGAAATCAGCAGAACAATGAGCAACTGGAAGGCCCCGGGACCAGATGGAGTCCAAGGCTACTGGATTAAAAGATTTGGTGAATATCATGCACAAATAGCTGCACAACTCAACACCCTGTTAAATGCCGACCAAGTAACATCGGAGTGGTTGATAATGGGTAGGACAGTGTTGTGCTTGAAAAACATCGAAAAAGGCTATACGGCAGATAATTACAGGCCGATATACTGCTTGCTGCTTATGTGGAAATAATTGACTGGAATACTCGCAGAGTCAATGTACGGACATCTGGAAAAAAATGGAATCCTGCCACATTAGAAGAAGTGTCGCAAGTGTAAGTGCAGAGGTACCACGGATCAACTCCTGGTAGACAAAACTGTACTTAGAGACTGAAAGGGAAAACTAACTTAGCCATGTCATGGATCGATTATCGTAAGGCGTACGTTATGATCCCACATTCTTGGATTATGGAATGTATGTTGTTTGATATTGCATCAAATGTTGAGTGATTGCTTGGAAAAAGTATGTCGAAGTGGAGGACGGAATTGACAGCATATGGAAGAAGTTTGGAGACAATAGAAATTAGGAGGGGCATTTTCCAAGGGGTCTGCCTGTCCCCACTGATCTTTGTACTGTGTATGATACCACTAACATTGATTCTGAGGTAAGCAGAGGCTGAGTATGTATTCAACAGCCGCCAACAAATAGGTACCCATTTGTTATTCATGGTTGACGTCAAACTTTATGGTAAAGATGAATCCCAAGTCAGTTCCATCATTGATACTGTGTTTACTTTCAGTGCTGATATCAGAATGGAGTTCGGACTGAAAAAGTGTGGTGTGTTAGTCTTGAAGAGAGGCAAAATCAAATGTATGAACGAGATAGTGATATCGTCAGGGGAGGTTATGAAGCAGATAGAAGAGACGAGTTATAAGTACTTGGGGATATTGGAAATGGATAAATTGATGGAGAAAGAAATGAAAGAAAAGTTTAAGGCGGAGTACTTACGCAGACTGAGACTGATCCTTAAGGCGAAATTAAATGGACGGAATAAGATTAAAGTTATCAAGACCTGGGCGGTTTCACTCCTTAGATATGGAGCAGATTTGAACAGATAAAAACAGGAAATAGGCATAAAACCCAATTTAGTGCAGCTCCAGAAAATAGTGTTATTTAGGGACAGCAAGGATACTTTAGGAGAGTTCTTGGCATATAAGTTTACTTGTTGTTGCCCGATGTTAGGAATTTTCCTTTTCCAACAGTCTAATCTGTTGTGTGTATAATAATAATAATAATAATAATAATAATAATAATAATAATAATAATAATAATGATAATAATAATAATAATAATAATAATAATAATAATAATAATAATAAAAATAATAATAATAATAATAATAATAATAATAATAATAATAATAATAATAATAATAAGAAGAAGAAGAAGAAGAAGAAGAAGAAGAAGAAGAAGAAGAAGAAGAAGAACAACAACAACAACAACAACAACAACAAAAGCAGCAACAACAGCAATACCAATAATAACAACAATAACAACAACAACAACAGCAGCAGCAGCTGCAACAACAATAATAATAATATAGAATAGCAAGAAAATAGGCCGCATAACGAGTGAATTTTTATCAGATGTTGATGACTAAAATACTATCAGAAACTAGCCATTTATTTACAAAATAATTTTTTCTTTCATTATTTCAGTTTTAATTAAGATTGGGGTGGAATATTTATTCTGCTTATATCAATGAGTGTATGATGTACATCAAAAATAGTCCTACGTAATTAGTTATAAAAATATCGATTCGAGTATACAGTATACATAATGAAATATAGTCAAATCGATATTTTCTAGGTGGAGTTACTTTTCTTTTTTTTTGTTACTTTCCCGCTGTTATCAACCTCTGAAAGTATCTGAGATGTTTCGATTTAAAATTAAAAAAATAAATTGCAACGTTAAACTCGAAATGATATTTTGAGTTTTAACTTCTACAAATACACGTTAAATTACTTGATTACTTTCGTTGAGTCGCCAGCCTCATTTTCGTATTCAGGAACGCATATTACTAACCACTCGTATTTCCGCTCTGTTGTTATTAAACTATCTCTGTAATCTACGTCTAATAGCGATACTCATCAAAAATCAATTTATTAGCGGATTCATTAATTTAACGTCCAATTAATTAACTGATTAATTACAAATATTTGGTTCGAGAATTAATGAGAATATCATAATAATATTTACTGTTTTTCAAAAGGTGGAATTTATTTCGTGTCACAAATAGCTTTGATGTATCAACTTTTCAGTATATATGTGTGTGTATGTATGTGTGTGTGTTTGTGTGTGTGTTTGTGTGTGTGTTCACATACACACAGTTATATATTTTTTCATATGCACAACAACATATTAGATATGAGTATGTATGTATATATGTATGTGCGTATGCATATGAATACACACACATACATATATACTTACACATACTTATTATTTGTGTGTATGTGTGAGCGTGGGTGTGTGTATATATATACATACACACATACATACATGCATCCATGCATGCATAATACATATATACATACATAGTTGCATGCATACATACATACACACACATGCACTTACGCACGCACACATACATACATACATACATACATACATGTGTTTGTATCCCCCGTAACTTAAAAAATAAGTTCTTGGGTGGATTCATTAGATTAAAGAAAATCTTCAACGTGGTGCCCCAGTATGGCCACTGTTTAATAACTGAACCAAGTACAACATAAAAGATATATAAGTATATAAGGTTGTCTGATAAATTCGTTCGGGTTTTTTTCCTCATTAATTTTAATCCATATTTTTCATCAATAGTCAATAATATATTCTCCTTTTCTTCTTTGTCAACGTTCAGCCAGCTTATCAATGCCTTCACCATAGAGATCACTGGTACTCGACTTGAAGAATTCATGAAGCCACGTTTTCAGCTCCATGTTCTTGTTGAACGAAACGCTTCACGGGCTGGTGAAGAGAGACCGAAAAATGTAATCATCTGAAGGCACTACATCAGGAGAATAAGCTGGATGCGAAAGAACTTTCCAACCGAGCCCTTGATTAGAACTTTTGAATAGATAAAACTATTGAAGAAAAATATGGATTAAAACTGACAGCCCTATATATGTGTATGTATATATTTATGTGTATTTCTCTCTCTCTCTCTCTCTCTCTCTCTCTCTCTCTCTCTCTCTCTGTCTATATATATATATATATATATATATTCTTTTTATT
>NC_068982.1:80443668-80444939 GCF_001194135.2 Octopus bimaculoides | reverse complement strand
GACATAAAAAGACACTCATATAGATATATATATCGTTGCTATTATTTTAAAATGTTGTATGTCCAAATTTGGCCAAATGCGGTTTTTTCACTATTTATTTTTGCTTGCAATAGCCGGTTCTTTTTGCCAAGCTATTGTATCTCCAGCTGCTTCAGATGCCAAGATAAAATATATCAAAGTTGTAGTTCAACGGTTTTACTAATGTGAAAAGAAATGGAATGGTGAATCTATTGTTTTGTAACGTTTTGGACTTACGACACTTTTGCATAATAACATGTATACACACACACACACACACACACACACATACACACACACACATATATAACAACTATGAACTAATATGGTTCTTAAATTTGATAGAGACAGGTAGGCTAATTCGCTAGTGTAATGGTAACACACTTAGTTGCGTTAGCAAAGAGATGGGAGTTCGAGTCCCACGCGGACAGGAAAGCCTACATTTTTCAGTCGAGGGCTTATATGCCCCATTATTAGACTATTTTTCTCAGTCATTGCACGGTGATCGCTATGAGCTTTAGCCTTATATAAATACTATTATTATTACTTACAGGATTGTAAAACCCGGCACCGTATAACAAAACCATTCGCACCGAAAGTATGTATATATATATATATATAGAGAGAGAGAGAGAGAGAGAGAGAGAGAAAGAGAGAGAGAGAGTCAATTCAGCGGCGTGAAAGCGAGCGTTGTATTATTAAAGAAGCCAATTAGGTCGTCTGAACCCTACCTACAGACTGAAGATAACGGGTGACGATATCATGGACGTATTCTATCTGCTGGGCTAATTTCCAACTTGATTGGCGCGGCTTCTAGTGAATGAGCCCGTTCAATCACTCAGTATTCAACTGAACAAGTTGACTGGAACCCGGGAAGTCTGTGAGATCAAATTTCTCCTCCCTGAAGCATGAAAACCATTTCTGTGAAGTTCTTTCTATAATGGCACGTCTTCCGTACACAGCACAAATTTCTCGAGTGGATTTGATAATTTGGGAACCATGAGCGAAAGCAAAGAGAAGCAGGTGCCGAAAATTCTCATTTGTTTTTTTCTTCTACTTGGTATACCGTCGTCATAGGCCTGAAGAGAGAGAAAATTTATTCAAATTTCAAAAGCATAAATTGAAGAAAAAAGAACAGTTAAAAGAAAAAAAGTGACAAAAGAAAAGAAAACGAAAAGTAAATATAACAATAGTAAAAACATACATACATATTTACATAAACATATATATACACCTATATATATATATATGTA
>NC_068982.1:80442106-80442637 GCF_001194135.2 Octopus bimaculoides | reverse complement strand
TTTAGAATTTTTTGTTTTACCTCTTTGTTTTTATTTTCAATTTCTTTCACGCACACACGCATCCAGTCATCCATGTATACACACATGCATATATGCATACATACATACATACATACATACATACATACATACATACATACATACATACATACATGCACACATACGTACATAAGTACATACGTACATATATATATATATATATGTGTGTGTGTGTGTGTGTGTGTGTGTGTGTGTGTGTGTGTGTAAGTATATGTATATAATTTGTTTGTATGGTTTTGAAATCTTATCAGCTTTTCATTTTGAATGAATATCTAACTAACATGGCGGCTTGATTATGTGCGTAAGTACGTGTTAGGGGAGTATGTCTGCATGTTTAATAGTGAAATGCGTTTATGTAAGTGTGTGCATGTCGGAACAGATAAAAGAAAGGAGGAAAGGTAAATGTGTTTTCAAATGTAGATGTGTATAGTTATGCGTATGTGTGTATAAACCTAGCATGCTTACAAACATACATGTTTGAAATATATATAT
>NC_068982.1:80440766-80441464 GCF_001194135.2 Octopus bimaculoides | reverse complement strand
TACATACACACACCACATACATACATACATAAATATGCATAAATATACACATACAAAGCAATATTGTGAATGTGTTGTGAAGCTGAACCATTTCCGTAAGGTTTCTGGAGTGGAAATCACTTCCTTTCAATAACAGAGCCTCAGTCCTTGGGTGGCGCCAGCTAGTGATGGTTACTTGCGATTAATGCTAACATTACGCAACATGCACACACACACACACGCACAAATATATATATATGTACACACACACACACATGCTTCTGTATGTATATTTGTGTCTATGTAGACATTTATATTATATACTAGCAGAGATTACCCGGCGTTGCCCGTGTTACATGCAATTGAAAAATGAGACTTTTCTGTTATATTTTCTGTAAGGAACTGGAATACATATGATTCGAATTTCATCAAAATTGCACATGAGGGTTCTTTCCCTCTTTACACACCCTAAAAAGATTCTAATCATGAGACATGTATCCCATACTATTGATCTTTATGCGCATATTCCAAAATTTCAGTCTTCTGGAACCTGTAAAAAAGATTTTGCTCCTGCAAAATGGAGCTCATGGAGCTCTAAAATGTGGGAATGAAGGCCCCTATTGGGGGTGGGGGTGTTAATGTCACCAGAGAAGTTGAATTGTTGGGAATGTTTTTACTTGTGTCTTATAGTATGCCTGTATATATGTGAGAGTATAGTC
>NC_068982.1:80431491-80436418 GCF_001194135.2 Octopus bimaculoides | reverse complement strand
ATATATATATATATACATATATATATCACAGGAATTCAAATTTACATTCGGGCCTTTCTCTCCACAATTCCATGATCGTTGCACGCCTTCACTTAGCACATGTTCGTGTAGATTATATATAAACGCGTAAGGCGGTGAGCTGGCAGAAACGATATCACGCCGGGCGAAATGCTCAGCGGTATTTCGTCTGCTGTTACGTTCTCAGTTCAAATTCCGCCGAGGTTGACTTTGCCTTTCATTCTTTCGGGGTCGATAAATTAAGTACCAGTTACGCACTGGGGTCGATGTAATCGACTTAATCCCTTTGTCTGTCCTTGTTTGTCCCCTTTATGCTTAGCCCCTTGTGGGCAATAAAGAAATAAGAAACGTTAGTTCGCCGTACGAAATGCTTTACGTTCTGAGTTCAAATTCCGCCGAGGTCGTCTTTGCGTTTCATCCTTTCGAGGTCGATAAATTAAGTACCAGTTGCGTACTGGGTCGATCTAATTTCGGACCTTGTTCCTAGAGTAGAAAATATTATATATAAACGTGTTTGTGTGAGTGTGCGTGTGTGTGTGAGTGTGCATGTGTGTGTGAGTGTGCGTGTGTGTGTGAGTGTGCGTGTGTGTGTGAATGTGCGTGTGTGTGTGCGCATTATTTTTTATTATTTGAAATTTCTGTCTGAGGAAGCAGTTGGATATTAACAAATATACACTCCGTCGCTGGAGTGTAGATAACTAAATCAAATTCACGTTTCATACGTGAGGAAAGTATATATTTACGGTTTCGCTTACAGATTGTACTTGTAATGTTCGAATTAGGTGGTTAATTTTTTTTCTTATTTGTTTTTTTCTTTTCTGAAAACTCTAGCTTATCCCGATTGTCACTTAGTCATTTACTCATAAAACCTAGTGCACCAATTATTTTCATTATAAATGTGAATTTAAGTTTCGATGCAGTTGTCCGTAGTTATCATCTTTCTCTTTGGTTTTCAAAGAGATATTCAAATCAACAGTACAGCTGACCTCTGTGACGCTAAATGTTTTTTTCTTGTCTGCCACAAGCAACAATATCCGGTCTGTTATGTTTAAGCTTGACAAAAGCTTTGGTAGGAATGTTCCTACAATATTCCTTGTTTAGGAGGAAGGGATTCTCTATATTTATTTTTTCTTCGAATGGCATTGCACATTGTTTCATCGATAACGTGTCGCATAGGAAGGTAGTACTTCAATGCCATTTTTAGACAGCTGCTCATCACATGTGTGATGTGCTCCACAAAAATATAAGGTAATCTGTATCTTCGGTTAAAGCTGCGAACGCCGATGGCTTCACTGTCTCTTTGTTTATTAGATATTTCGAAGCAACATCCTGATCTTCGATTGCAAATGCATAGCCTTTGAAATATGATGTGTTATAGTAGCCATGAGTCCAAGAAAGGCTGCACTTCATGTTGAAATTACTACCTTCTTCGAGTCTTGGGCAAACATAACCATGTCTTTTTGGGGTATGTGAGGGGGTATGTTGAGCGTTTCCCATTTAGGTCTTCTTTGGGGTTCGTCAGTCCGGCAGTTTTGGTATTGAATGTGAGGTAATCATGGATGAGAGTGCTTCCTGAGGAGCTGACTGCCAAAACGTATATTGTTCTCTTCAGTTTTCAACATTAATTTAAAGTATTTCTTTTTGCTACTGTTGTTAGCAAGTGCTGTCTGAGAGAAACTGTACGACATTCGGCACCTCCACTTCCTTTGTCTCTCGGTAGAGTCTGTCGATATCACTGTTTCTTAGAATGTTTCGAGTTGATATCAGGATCTTGCCAATTTTAATGTGTATGGAGTGGATTTCTTCTACAAACCCAGTCAAATATCCCAAATGTTGGAATCAGCACTGGTACTGGAAATGCATTGAGAGATAATGTCTTGTTGTAAGAGGAGTGTTCCGACAGCCATATTTTTCTAAGCCTGATATAATATTTTCGAATCACTCTATCTTTTATTCACATCTTCGTATGATAAGTTTATATCAACGCTTAGGTATTTGTAGCATTCTTTGTATGTAATGTATGTATGTATGTATGTATGTATGTATGTATGTATGTATGCACTACGTATGCGCGTATGTAGCACGTAGACATGAATATACGGTATTAGATTCATGAAAGAGACGAGAAAATGAAAAATATACGGCGTTCATGTTTACCACAAGAGTATCAATGACGTAATTGAAATGAAAATGGCGACAGACTAAAAGTGAATGCTGGAGTTATTCACTCTTCTCAACAATAAACCTCTGTATATTTGTTATAAGATATTCGATCACTTCCGGCTCATTATGAGAAATAAGATTCGTAAAATATGTAAAGAAGAACGCACACGCACTTGTACACACGCGCACTTGTACACACACGCATTTGTACACACACACACAGAAATGAGCGCCTGTAAAATATAGATGTGTGTGTGTTTACATACATATACATATATATATATATTTGTATTTACCTTACATATACGAATATGTATGTGCGTATATATGTGTGTGTTTGCGTGCGTGCGTGCGTGCGTGCGTGCGTGTGTGTGTGTGTGTGTGTGTGTGTGTGTGTGCGTGTGTATGTGTGTGTGTGTAAGAGTCATGTGCTGTGACCTTTTGAAGACATCCCAGGCGAAAGAAGTCAAGGAATTAATATTCAGTTAGAATAATTAAGGCTAAAACTTCAGCTTTGTGGGAATTCCAGCCTACTTTGGTTCTGTGGAAGAGAAATTCGACAAAGCATAAAGTGTGAAGTTTCAGGTTAAGATTGTGAAAGAAACCGGAGAAAATTGAACGGTTTTAGCCGTTATGCGGCGTTGAGGTGTCGCAGAATGGCAGGAACAGTTGTGATATAGAAAAAAGAAACGAAATATAAACGGTAAATCTGTGATGTAGTGTTTGTAGCGTGTTGAATTACCGATAACTGTGTGTATAACACCACACGTATGTATGTGGTTAGTGAAATATAATGGAGTACCAGCGGTCTAGATTAGAAATTGCAGTGGGGGAAAGCCAGACACTAATCAGACTTGAACTATTTCTCGCTCTGAAACATGGGTCTATGTTTAGAGATGAAGTTTTGTCTGTGTTGTAGATGAAGACACCAAGATATTTCATCAGAAATTATGGTGCAAAGAATTTGTAACAACTTCGAGAGATTTAGCTGTACTGTTCATGCTTAAGAAGAGCGAGGCTAGTACAAAACTGGTTGGTTCATACGAAGGTGTGATGTCTTCATTTATGATTGAGCCTGTGGCAGTGGAGAGCTCCGGCATCATTGACCCTCCGATCATATCCCTACATATCGCTATCGGGGCGGAGATGGCTATCCACAAGTGCGAACCCCGTGAGTCAGAATGACTGTTCCAACGCATCTCCATCGCCATCGTCCAGGCAACGCCTTTTACATTTTGTCTGCTGGGGACATGAGACGGTCTAAATTACAGGAAATTGTACGTTCCACTTTGTAATATAAAGTTACTACATAACACATATATCTCTGTAGAGGGCAGGTATTCATTCTTATTACTGGTAATGTGTTCATTTGGAGACAGAATAAATCTGCTTGAACCAGTTCAGTAGAAGATTATATTTGTGTGTGTGTGCGTGCGTGTGTGTGTGTGTGTGTGTGTGTGTGTGTGTGTGTGTGTGTGTGTGTGTGTGTGTGTGTGTATGCTATGTATGTACAGGTTGGTTAAAATGGAATGGGGGTGGCAGAAGTCATATAAGTGTCTACCAGGGTTAGAAGAAACCATAAGAAGGTCAATAGTATATATAACAAATAGTATAGGAGCCTATCCCTAATCCTAACCCCTGTCTGGAGTGCATCAGGTTGATAGTCGAACGTGGGTTAGAGGGAGCCTCTTCAGTGCAAATGGCATTAAAACCTTCCGATAAGATTTAGCATGAGACCTATGTGAGTAACTCATCCTTATATTTCTCATGTCAATACTGTGATGATTTTAGGTGCAACACAATTGTTTTAGTGCCAACTGACTGTAGTTGTTGTTGTTGTTGTTTCTGTTGTTGTTGAATAGATCCTGTTGTGTTGAACATAATCTGATATATTCTATGAATACCACAACCTACTCCAAATAGTGTATGTTTCGGATTATTCTGTCTTTCGCATTTGGAGACGTAGGATGTAAATGGTTACTGTCTCTTGCAAGCTGTCCAACTCTCTTGAGGTTTAGGTCAGGGGTTTTCAAACTGTGGTCCGGACCACAGGGGGTCCGCAAGGACAAGACAGCAAATACTTTTTATGGGCAATTTGATTTTATATATGTTCTTTAAACGAAATCTTTTAATTGACAATAAACCTATTTGTTAAGTACTGTTAAATAAATAAATGTAAAAATATGTTATTTGAAGCAAATATTTATGTATAAATTTCATAAGCGTTTATAAGGGTAAAGCCTGAAATATAAAGGGGTCCGCAAGTCAAAACGTTTGAAAACCCCTGGTTTAGGTGATAGCAAAGCAAGCTTCTTCACTACACAATCATGCCTACACCAATGTCTAGATAAATTATTATATACCGGGCTGCTGTCCTCACCAACACCTCAATATGCTGGTTAGAGCTTACAGTGCACAACCCGACAAAAGTTTCCGGTATCAACAGGACAGCTTGTTATGTCATCGCCAGCTGGAAAAACACAGCTCATTCTAAATTTATATGAAAGTTGAGAGACAGAGTACAAACCACCAGTGTCAAGGCGGTGCCCACGCATAACCACCGTCCAGAGACTGAAACGAGATATAATAAAAGATAGCATATGCGTATGTAAATATCCATCTATCAATTTCTATTGTGTGAGCGGGTGGAGGCAAAATTATAAATAACACGAAGACGAGTTAAAAACAATGTACTAGGTTTACGCCCAAGGAAAATAGAAGGAAAAGCGTGTTTGTGTGCATGTAT
>NC_068982.1:80430674-80431481 GCF_001194135.2 Octopus bimaculoides | reverse complement strand
TATATATATATGTATGTGTGTGTGTGTGTGTGCATTATGCACATGTGTATCTACACATATATGTATGTATGCTGTGTGTGTTTGTGTTTGTGTGTGTCTGCATAATTTTACCTTTAGTTGAACATGTCTGTTCGTTTGCTTCAATTTTTTAAAATATATTTTCCAGTACACTCTTCCTCTCTCTCTCTCCCTCTCTCTCTCTCTCTCTCTCTCTTTCTACCACACTCTCCCCACTCTCTCTCTCTCTCTCTCTCTGTCTCCCATTGTCTATTACCTCCTCCTACCCAACCTCCACATCTATCTCTCCCTCTTCCTCTCACTCACTATGCACGTCTTTCGAGAGACTTTCTGTCAGTCACTCACGCTGTCTCGTCACACTCCAACAGCACCCACTAACTGACGAAACTCTTTGCATCATAACTTGTTGATGTTGTTGTTGTTGTTGTTGTTGCCTTCGTTGTTGCTCTTGTTGTTTGCCATGTATGTTTGTTTTGTTTGTTGTTTGTTGATACTAGACTCAATTGGGGTTTCTTTACGTTTCTTTTCTTTTTAATTTTTCATATTTTGTATTTCGTGCGTGGAAGTGTATGTATATGTGTATGCGTTTGGAATATGTGCATTTGTATATTTGTATGTTTTACACACACATACACACACACACACACACACACACATGTATATATCATATATATGTGTGTATATATATGTATATCTATATGAATATATACATATATATATAAATATATACACACAAATATATATATTTGTATATTTATATATACATATATATATATATATATATATATA
>NC_068982.1:80425272-80429650 GCF_001194135.2 Octopus bimaculoides | reverse complement strand
ATATATATATATATATATACATACATGCATATATGTGTGTGTGAAAGCGTATGTGTGTACATATTTAACATGTGTGTGTAAATACATATATACACACGCACATATATATATACATACGTATGTATATATATAAACAATATATGAGTATATGCATATATATGTACGGATATGCTCATATTGTTTGTATCACACGATCGAACGCACGCGTTATCTTTACACAGTAAGTTTTGAACTATGTATATATATATATGTGTGTGTGTGTGTAAATATATATGTATTTTCATTAAGTACACACATGATTTCTCATATACATACACGACGCCCATATGTATGCATATGTGTATATGTATGCATACACACACGCATACACACACACACACACACAAATGCAACTGCATATAAACGCATACAAACACATACAAGAGCATAGAAATACATACACACTTCAGACACTACGTATAGTCACACATACACACACACACACATACGCACGTACACACACGCACGCACGCACACACACAAAGGCAGATACACATACACGGACTCATTCACACACGAGACGTACTTGAAACCCAATCACAAGCACCACTCCTATCCTCCTCTTTTGTTTTTTCTGCCTTTACAGTCCATCACCGCCGCCACCACCTCCGCTGCCGCCGCCGCCGTCGTTTCATCTCCTCACTTTATCGTATTAACGACGCCACTACAATCTTTTGGCGACAGGCGATACTGCTGCTGCTGCTGTTGTTGTTACTGCTGTTGCTTCTGTTTTTTGGTTTTTGTTGTGGTTTGTCACCTGGTTTGTCTTGTTATTGTTGTTCTTGATGTTGTTGCTGCTGCCGTTCTCGTGTTTTTGATGCTTTGACGCTATTTTCCGACCGTTTTAGGAATATTTTTTTTAATGTGTTTTTATTTGGTGCTTTTGCTTTTCTTTATTTTTTTTTTCCTTATGTCATTTGATTTTTTGGTTTATTCAGAAGGGAGGGACAGCGACCATCGTCTCTGCTGCAAGCTCTCCACGACTGGTGCGATTGATTCGATTAATATTTGTCTGGAACAGCCTCGTCGTTGCGATACGCCCCTTGAAGGGAATTCGCTTAACATGCAGTTTAGCCTCCGAAGAAAGTGAAAGTAAATTGCTACACTCACACCCAACAATTCCATAACGAGAACATAAAGAGACCCTTCATTATGCCGTACCTGCAAGCACATATTTATATAGAGCGCCCTCTAGTGATACCTTAACTATTTCAGAAATAGCAGCTGAGGCACACCATTGCAACGTACTAACATTTATGCCTTATTTATTTCATTCGCTGGACTGCGGTCATGCTGTAGCACCGTTCTAAACATCTCGACCCTGGCTTTTATTATAAGTCTGCTATTTATTTACCAGTCTCTCACTAAATTATGGAAAGACAATAAACCAAGACCGGTTGTCAAAGGAAGGTGGGTGGGGGGATAAACACAAACACGAAAACACACGTACACATATGCTCGCACTCATGACAAAACTAAAAAAAACAATTAAAAATCAAATATATAGGTTCTTCCACTTTACATATATACATATTCTTTTATTTTTTTTATTTGTTTCAGTCATTTGACTGCGGCCATACTGGAGCACCGCCTTTAGTCGAGGAAGTCGATCCCAGCACTTATTCTTTGTAAACCCAGTACTTATTCTATCGGTCTCTTTTGCCGAACAGCTAGAATACAGGGATGTGAACACACCAGCATCGGTTGTCAAGCAATGTTGCACACACACACACACACACACACATATATATATACGATGAGCTTCTTACAGTTTCCATCAACCAAATCCACTCACAAGGCTTTGGTCGGCCCGAGGCTATAGTAGAAAACACTTGCCCAAGGTGCCACGCAGTGGGACTGAACCTGGAACCGAATGGTTGGTAAGCAAGCTACCTACAACACAACCACTCTTGCGCCTGTATGTATTGCTTTTATTATTGTACTTGTTTCAGTCATTTCACTGCGGCCATGCTGGAGCACCGCCTATATTTATACACACACGAACACATACATATGTATATATGTATATAGGCTACCACAGTTCCGTCTGCCAAATTTATTCACAAAGGTTTGGTCGGTCTGGGATTATAGTAGAAAACATTTGTCCAAAGTGTCACGTAGTTAGACTGAACCCAAAACCAACAGCTTCTTAATCACACACCCATACGTTCACCTATACCCAGCATAAAGGTGATCATTTTCATGTTATGTGTGTGTGTGCGTGTGTGTGTGTGTGTGTGTGTGTGTGTGTGTGTGTGTGTGTGATCTTCATATCATATAAAATATAAGTACGTCCTATATATCGCATACATACATTATTTACATAAAATTATTGGATGCCATTGTCGTCACTTCCGGTCTATTTACTTTCACTTTTTATGATACTAAATTGCATATTAACCGAGAATTTCTGGGGAGTGTTACTCAGGAGAGGAAAGATTTGGAAAAACTAATTAATGTGTGTTGGGTGTGGTTGGGTAGATGTGGAGGGTGACCCATTAGTCTTGATGAACAGAAGCCATTGCAGTAGCGGTAGTAAAAGCCGAAGGATGGCGCAGCACATTTGTTAGATTGGACCTTGAGAGGTGCAAGGACCAATGAATGGGGAGATCAGTACACGTTAATAACTCGGTAGTTTTTTATCTGCTGATTTATTTATTCATTTAATTATGAGTGAGTGAATGAGTGAGTGAGTGAGTGAGTGAGTGAGTAAGTGAGTGAGTTAGAGTGTGAGGCAGGAACTATTTTAAGAATAACCACATGCCAACTCATGTCCACCAAGTGGATCTAGTAATGCAGAAGCATCGAGTAGGAAGCTAAATTCACTTCCACAAGTACATGGTATATAAATGCTTTACAGGTACGACCGTCGGTGAGCTCAAACAAAGGTTTTTCAATCATATTTACTCTTTTAGAAATATCGAAGACACAGATGTTATTAAAGTATCCGACTACTCTTGCACCATAAAAGGAAACTGCTTCCAATTATAACATCAAACGGAATTTCTTCGAAGAAACAGAACTTAAAAGAAGGAATGAAAAGAAAGTAAAAATTTGATCTTTGCACAAACCGAGAGAAGCATTATCCTTGAAGATTTGTGCAACATTGTATTAAAAACTTAGACTCATAATTTTCGGAAAATGTAAATATTTTGATAAACATGTGTTACGTAATTAGTCAAGACCACTTCTAACTATATCCATGGATAATCTCCATTTTTCTACTATATACTGCAAGCTCATTCATCTATATATGTCGACCCATATGAATTGCAACCGGCGCACATGCACACCTGCACACATACACACGCACACAGACACACACTCACACACATACACACATGCACACATACACACGCACACACATGCATGCACGCACACACACGCACTCGCACACACATACATACATGCACACATATACATACACACATGCCTACATACATACATGTATATATATATATATATATATATATATATATATATATATATATACACACACACACAAAGTATGGAGGTTTAGATTACAGGTGATCTAAACGATTAAGTACGCTAGGTAAGTGCTGTAACGGATTACTAGGGCTCCAAGGTTATAGCCGAGACAGTAGTTATGGAGGAAAGTTGAACTATGAATTTTTATGCTTCTTTTTTCTTATTTCTTTCCATCCCCTTATTCTTTTACTCCCTTCCTCTATGTCGTCATCACATTAATATATACCATTCGCATTTCCCTAGTATTTCCCTATTTGTCTCTGATGACAGAATAACCTATACTCGGGGATATCCCAAAAACGGCAGTAAGATTTTAAATTTCTTCCTATAATAATATTGTATACGACTTGAGACGTTTGCCTTGCCTCTCTTTGTCTCTGATTTTTTTTTCTAATCCTTCAATCCCGCTGTCCCCTACCCATCTCTCCTCCTACCACGTGACCGATGTCCGGCCAGCCATGATCTTTCTTTCTTGGCCTGAATGCCGACCGCCAACATCTCTTGTGTTCATTTCCCGTGTTCCTGCCTTTAGGCTTTCACTTCATACACGCTAGCTCAATTTGATTCGTTCTCAGTCGAAAGACACCTGTTGTTAGTTCTTGTTTGCATTCATAATTGTGTACCATATTCTCCGTCTTTCTTTTCTTTTTCTTTTGTCTTTGTTGCCGTACACATTCGCTAGCTTTCTCACAAAGGGGTCTAATGGTCTTAGCTTAGACTTTGTGGGGGGGGGGGCAACCAGATCGAACCATCTCAAGTGTAACTGCCCGAAATGGTTGTGACTTCTGGGACTTGACTGAGGAAAGAAAACCACGAATGACCCGTCTATTTTTTGCCTGTCCTTCTAATT
>NC_068982.1:80420274-80424639 GCF_001194135.2 Octopus bimaculoides | reverse complement strand
TGTGTGTGTATGTATGTATGTATGTATGCATATGCATATATAAACGCACACATACATACATAAACATGTACACTATACAGTACCAAAGACCTCGTCTTCTTCGTCCAGGGTAAGAGCCCAATTAATTTTCTTCTCTCTATATGAATAATAATAGTTGCTTGTATTTATCCAAAAGTTGGCCCCCGTTGAACAGATGTATGAGATCAAATACGTTACCATTATGCTCCAACTGGCCTCTTTTTCAGATTCCTTGTATCTAAATACTACGTTACACAGTGTAATCTTCGATGCCACCATAGAGACGTTGCACTACGTTTTTAGACTGAATAGTGATTTATGACTTGAGACTGGAGATCTGAAATTTCATACAGTAGTGTGAAAAAATCAGCTCTTCATATTATGTATTGTCTCCGAGAAAGTAATAAGATGTTGCAGAAGCACTAAGCTTTGAGTGCATTGCTTCTTACAATAGAAACAGCCGTAAGCTAATGCAGTTGATTTTGAAATTCCCGTTTCTTTGTCATTCAATAATTAAGATTTTGTTATCGTTAAAATAATTGATGCCTAATGTCGAAAGAATTGAGGCACAATCTTTGATGGGAGGGTTAAGGACCAGTGGTCGATCCCAGTACTTCACTGATGCTTTATTTCATTGACTCTGAAAGAATAAAAGGCACATTCATCTTCGGAATTATTCGATGTCACAATGTAAAATGCTGAAGGAAATGCCGCACGGTATTTTATTCGACGCCTATTACGATTCTACACAAATGAATTATGAAATAGTAATGGTTTTTGATTTAGACATGAGATCAAGAATTTTGAGGGGAGGGGTAACAACTTAGTTCTTTATTCTATCACCCCCAGAATGATAAAAGGTAAAATTAGCATCGGTATGATTTGAACTCAGAACATTAAGTAACATAAAAACATTACGTCAGACGCCTAAACGACTCAGCCAGTCTGTAGTCTCTACAAAACTAAAAAATAATAGTAATAAAAAACATTCTAATAAGAAACTCAAGAACAACTGTAGCAATAAATTCCAAGTGAAGCCCCTTGATGTAGTAAACCAATGATTTCTCCACCCAGGTATTTCAACTTAACGGGTGGCAAACTGGTGAAATATTTCCTACTATTTATTTGAGGAAGAGCTGTGATAATGCTTATATATTTTCCAGCTGTTCTGCTGCTATGTCTGTATTCGTTGTTAACACCATCTTTCCAGTTGTAACTCCAGTCCCCATGAATTCCACATATGTAACATCTCCAAAACTGTTGTTATATTCACAAATGTTTTCTCACAGTCTCTCATGTTGACACTGCGCTCTTCTGCAGTGAAGATAAAGAATTCTGTTTCCAGTTAACGACTCGGACAGCTACAGGTGTGTGACACGTGTTCATCGCAGATCTTCCCTTAAGATTGCATATGTCTATTTTCCATCTTATTCTATAATTTTAATGTGTATTACCATTCTTACATTTGCTCTCTATTTCAGGGTTTCCTATGTAATTACACATATATTCACACACACTTGCACACGCGCACACACGCCTGCGCACACACACACACGCATATTAACTTCAATCACTTTCCGGTAAATATATATATATATATATATATATATATATATATATATATATATATATATATACGTTAATGAAATGTTTATAAATTGTCAAAGCATAAAACAGACATCACGTGACATAAGCACACAGTTACTGAGTAGGATCTACGAAAACTCGAAACAGCAGTGTTCCAGATCCCGATAACACAATGTATTCATTAATTTCAGTTTTCATTTGTGCCAATCTACACAGTGTGACTAAGTTTGTTTACTTAAATCAGATGACATCATATGATGTCTGGCGTAATTAACATGTAATTAATAATGAGGTTTAATGTTTCGTTTGATGTCACGTCATGATTTTAACAATCTTTAGTAGATATGTACATGTGCGCATGCATGTATATGGTGGCATTTATATATATAAATGTCACCATATACTTATTTGTGTATCTGTGTATGTATGTATATATATATATATATATATAAGTATATGTATACATTTATACGTGTGTATATATATATGTGTGTGTATATATATATATATATATATATATATATGTGTGTGTGTGTGTGTGTGTGTGTGTGTGTGTGTGTGTGTGTGTGTGTGTGTGTGTGTGTGTGTGTGTGTGTGTGTGTGTGTGTGTGTGTGTGTGTGTGTGTGTGTGTGTGTATGTATGTATGTATGTATGTAGAGTCAACAGATGAGATTCAGAGATTCTCAAAAGAGAAAACATTTTGTAATGCTGAAATGATTTGAATTTACCCTCCGAAACGTTTACCGAGGACCAAGTCCGTAGGGTAAAGAGTGGCCATAAAGGGAATCCAGGTAAGTTGACATGAAGATAAACATGACGGACAAGGAAGGAAGTAAGAGCAATAATACGCAAACAAGACACTCGAAAATAATCGTGGCTACAATATAACATGTCTGAAAACATACATTAGGGAAAATAAATGGAAAATAAAGAATACATATTCATCAAAATAATTCTTTGTACTAAAGGCACAAGGCCTGAAATTTGGGGGGAAATAGAGCTTAGTCGATATCATCGACCACAGTCCTTGACTGATACTTTGTATTATCGATTCTAGAGGGATGAAAGCCAAAGTTGAACCCAGAAGAATTTGAACTCAGAACTGCCGGTGAGTATTTTCTCCGACACAGTACAGATTCTGTCAGCGCATAATAAAAAAGTAAACCCCATTATAATGCATACACAAACAGAGATACATAGGCACAAATAAACTCATACACGAGCATACCTTATACATACATATATCTATGTATGTTTGTTTGTAAGTACGTATGTAACAGTTCGTCAGACAAACGGTTACACGAAATACTGACAAAAGAATATTTAAAGTTTTTTTTCAGTTTCAATAAAATATTTCACTCTACTTTAGGCATTCGAAAATTATTTTCTCTCACAAAAGCACAGCTCCGAAAATTACGGAAGAGAATAATGACCACCACGAGAACCCTGTTTTAGCTGCACAAAGCCGGATTTCACGGGAAGGCTGCAATAAGAAAACCACTATTTTCAAAAACAAACGTTGCACAGCATCCAGAGTGGAGTAAAAATCTACAGAATTGGTCCCTAGAGCATTGGTAGAATGTTATTTTCTCAGACGCATCATTTCCCACCACCGGCTGAGTATACATGTGGTGACAGCCAAAAGAAGCATTTGACTCAGACTGCATTCTTCCAGCAGTTAAACATGGAGGAGGATCTGTGATGATCTGGTGGTGGTGGTGGTGGGAGGTTATATCTTGGAAATCCACCGGCCCAATGGTTTTCCTTCATGGCAGAATTAATAGTCAAGACTACTTAAGCCTTTTATCTGATCAAATTCATCCTATGGTTGCGGAACTGTTTCCGGAGGGAAACACAATCTTTCAGGGTGATGATGCTCTAATTCACACAGCTAAAGTTGTTACTGACTAGCACGAGGAACATTCTAGTGAAGTTTAACATCTTATCTGGCTGCCACAATCCCCAGATCCCAGTATTATTGAACATTTATGGTGCATTTTAGAAAAACAAATAAGGAGTTGATATCCTCCACCATCATCACTACAAGAACTGGAGACTATTTTAGCTGAAGAATGGGCAAAAATTCCTTTGGAAAAAATTCAAAATTTGTGCAAGTCCATACCTCGTAGAATTGAAGCTGTAATTACTGTCAAAGGTGGTCCTACCTCATATTAAAATAAATTTGTTTGAAATATGTTTCCTTTATTTTGTCCAATCCCTGTATGTACACGCACCACTTTCTTTCTCTCTTTCCTTCTTTCTTTCTTTATTTCTTTCATACACACACACACACACAAACACACATAGAAGTAGACATATTCATATTATAATTTGTATTCTGAAGAGATGATGGTCACAAAACAGTAGCATTGAAATGTACGTAATGCAGGAAATAATTAATCCCGCTTACTGTTATCTTAATTATTACATGCACACAAACTCAGACATACAGCATACACTCATACATATTCACATGCACTTACACATTTTCACCCCCCCCCACACACACACACAAAACAAAAAAAAATACTGTCTAAAAAAACAATGTTGCTGCAACATACAATACTTTTAGTGTTCGAGTTATTTTGCTAATTATGTATGTGAGTGTGTGTATGCATGTGTGTGTGTGTGTGCATAAAAATGTGCACGTAGACTTAAAAAATATTCAATAAAAAATTCATTCACGTAGACATATAGACACGCACAAATATATATATATATATATACAAATATGTGTAATTATGTATATATATATTTAT
>NC_068982.1:80418920-80420092 GCF_001194135.2 Octopus bimaculoides | reverse complement strand
TATATATATATATATTATTCGTTTATATATATATATATATATATATATATATATGGTAAACAAATGTATACGCGAAGCCAGCAAACAAAATAATCAATTTTTAAACGCATACGCGAGCAAGATACCCATACAGAGGGACACGCAACACATACATAAAGTACACAATCGCACACGCATACTTCAACACATATGCATTTAGAGACGTACATACATGCATACATTCATACATACAAACATACATATGCATATGCATATGTGTGTGTGTGTGTGTGTGTGTGTGTGTGTGTGTATGTGTGTCTGTTAATGCATAGCGCTCAGAGAGAAATTTAGACATATATCTACAGCGAACAACAAATATGTACATAGCAGCTACCACACCTCACACACACACACACATACACGCGCGCGCGCGCACCCACACACGCATACACACACACACACACACAAACACACACACAACTATGCACACACACACACACACACACACACACACACATTACACCCATCCTCCGACCAACCTTTGTCAGTCCAAGTCTTTATTTATTTATACATCTTGTCTGAAACAGAAGCAGGAGGAGGGGAGTGTCTTCGTCTCCTGCTCCTCCCTTTTCTCTACCATTTCTTTCGACTCTCTCTCTCACAAACACTATCACGCTTTTGTCATTCACCTTTTCCCCCCTCTTCAACCTCCTTCTATCTGTCTCTTTCTGTATACGCTTGCTTCTTTTCATTCACATTCCCTCTCTCCTTATTTCTCTTTTACTCTCAATCTTTCCCCTTTTCACATTTCATCGTCTCTATGATTCCCCGCTCTTCTCTTTGCGTGTTACCGGTTTCTTTTCCGTCTTTCATTCTCTTACACTTTCTCTGTTTTTCTCTTCTCTTTCACCTCTCAATATCTGTCTCACTCGATGTGTCTGTCTGTCTGTGTGTCTGCCGGCTTTCTCTCCGCCATCCTCCATTAATTCACTTTTGCACACCCGCCACCATCACCACCTCCACCCGCACCGTCACCACCACCACCTTCACTCACATCGCCATTATCAACATGGACATAACTTCAACGATAATCACCACTACCACCACCACTACCATAATACCTGTCATTACTCCCACCACCGCCACCACTACTATGATAGACTACAGTTCCCTCCTCCAAAGTCATAATCACC
>NC_068982.1:80411420-80413920 GCF_001194135.2 Octopus bimaculoides | reverse complement strand
ATATTCATATTCATATTCGGTAAATATGTTACTTATTTTTGGTAGTTTTTTTACTTATTCAGTCCCTCGATAGCGTGAGGTATTAATACACAGTTAATGCCTTTTATATATATTTAAATATATCTATGGAGAAACGATGAATCTTTTCATTACGAAATTTTTCGTTACTTTTTCATTATGAGGTTTTTTCACGCTGACTACTTGATAAATTCTTATAAAGAATTTTATCGTATATTAAATTATTCATATTGATATATGTATAAGCATATATGTATGTATATATGTGTGTGTGTGTGCGCGTACGTGTATGTATATGTGTACTATATATACGCAAATAAGTGCGTATGTATATATGCATGTGTATCCATAAACATACAGAAACAGTCCTGTTTGAGCATACCAGTCACAACGATTCAGTTTTTCAATCGCGGCGTTTCAGCTTCCATCCCGCCAAAATATTTTCCTTTTATTAAGAAGTAGAGTGTAACTGAAAAGTATTTTGGCTGCCATATCTAGCAAGCTGATCAGCTACAAAAGGCCTTCCCTTTGACTTTACGCGCGCGCGTCTCTGTTTATTTGCGTGTTCAAAGTGTGTTCGTGTGTATGTATTTGTTTGGCATCCCTTATCAGTTTTATACTGGTAACGTTGCAACCTTTCTAGTGAAAATCCATCACCTCATGTGCCCTCCCTTGTTCCTACCTACCTCCACTCCTCAACGCTCTATTCTTATATTCCCTTCATCAACGTCCCATTTTACACATATCTTCACCCACCAACACCATCATAACTAAACCGACCCACTCTTCTTAATTCAATAATGATGACTTCCCATATGAATTTACACGCACAAACACGGGCACACACATTCACAAATATGCATGCACACATACGCAAATTTATACATGCATACTAATCAGACACCCTAACAACGAACTCATCACCCATCATTCGGGGCCACACATTCCCCGACCACCCCACCCACCTCCCGTCATCTTCTTCGCAAATCTACGTTTCTAGATCCTTCTCAACATACACCACTCCTTACCGAACCAACCACCGACCTAATTATCTCTGTGTGTCTTCCTCTCTCTCTCACTCTCTCTCTCTCTCTCTCTCTCTCTCTCTCTCTCTCTCTCTCTCTCTCTCTCTCTCTCTCTCTCTCCTCATTTATATAAACTATCGCGTCTTTCTTCTTCTTCTTCTTCTTCTTCTTCTTCTTCTACTACTACTACTACTGGCCTTTGATTGTACCGAGATGAACGCAGTGTTGAAATCTCTGGAAAAGCAAGGTGCTGAGGAGCAATACAACAAGCAGCTGAGATGCGAACTCTGGATGTACAAGCAGACTTTTATCACCATCATTAAGGGTCCTAATTGAGAAGAGTGTCAAGCAAGGAGACACTATCACTCCAAAGCTCTTTACTGCATGTCTAGAAATAGTCATTAAGGACATTGATTGGACAGGTGGAGTGAAGATCAATAGCGAAGAATTTAACAAACCTCCGATTCGCAGATGACATTGTACTCATCGCTCAAATCACAGATCAGCTGCAGACCATGGTGACAAAGTTGAACACTCAGATCTTAGCAGTAAATCTTAAAATAAACCACCTTAAAACAAAGTGTATGCGGTTGGATGACGTAGCACAAAGTCAAATATAGGTGGGAAGTGATGAAATTGAGGAGGAAAAGGAGTACATCTACTAGGAGCACACGGGGAATATGTGCTGAGATATAGATGCTGAAATCTCAAAGAGAGAATGGAAGGCATTTAACTCAATAAAGGGTGTGCTACAAACAAAGCTAGAAAATGCTATACGTGACAGATTCTTCAATAGCACCATCCTACCTGCACAAGTGAGACGTAGGCTATAATGAAGACTATAGGACATCGATTGGTGACGATGCAAAGAGCCATGGAAAAGATCCGTGCGAGGAATATCATTAAAAGAGAACATTCGAAATGAGATAATTCGAGAACAGAGCGAAGTGAATGATGTGAGCACAGAGAACCGGAAGCACAAGGCTCACAGACAATAGGTGGACCCATACAGTTGCCGAGTGGCATTCAAGAGATCGGAAAAGGTCACTTGGAAGACCTCCACAACGACGCGAAGACGATTTAGTCAAGTAATTTGGGTCAAGATGGAGAAGAATAGCACATTCAAGACATAATTGAAGGTGTATTGTAACCATCGGTGTAAACAGAATCCGATGACCTGGTTGATATCGCGATACTGTGATGTACACACACACACACACATGCATACATAGTACATATATACTGCGGCCATACTGGAGCACTGCATTTAGTCGAGCAAATCGATCCCAAGACTTATATTTTGTAAGCCTAGTACGTATTCGATCTGTCTCTCTTGCCGAGCAGTTAATTTACGGGGACGTAAACACACCAGTATCGGTTTTCAAGCGATGTTGACGGGACAAACGCAGATACACACACACACACACACATGTATATATATATATATATATATATAT
>NC_068982.1:80407565-80411339 GCF_001194135.2 Octopus bimaculoides | reverse complement strand
GAGAGAGAGAGAGAGAGAGAGAGAGAGAGAGAGAGGAAAGTCCAATAGAAAGGGATGACAGAGGAAAAAAATCGCCAACATATCCACATATATATATATATATATATATATGAAAGAAAATCAAAGCAAACGAAAAGACATTTAATTTTGGTAGAGAGTATAAACATATAGAGCCTCTCACAACTGTTTCTAGAATAGACAAATATGTGGATCACGATATTGATACCTTTTACATTATGTTAGTTGACGAAAACTTATATATTCTGTTTCTGTACTTGTTTCTCTCTCCCTCTTTCTCTCCTCTCTCTCTCTCTCTCTCTTTCTCTCTCAATCTTTCTCAAGAAGGTAGTAAAACACTATAGTGACCACAGAGTGCTCTCTGTTGGACCGATGGATGCATTTTTATTTCGTAAGTTCGCTTTCGCACCAGATACTAAGAGAGGTAACTCTGAGCTGCCTAAGAAGTCTTGCTTCCTTTATCGTATTAATGATATCTATATTATTGACTGCTAGTGCACATTGGCTACCAGGCTGGAAAAAATGTGTGAATAAATGAGCCAGTAGTAATTTGATTTTCCTCCACAACTCACTGCAGTGGAAAGTCTTTACAAGTTCAAATACCTCTCAAACCTATATTAACTTTTTTTATGTTCGTACTATCTATATCACGTATTTTCTTGACTTATGGGAGAACCAGTGCGAGCAGCATTTATTCCATTGTTCTCTTACTTGATTCAGTCATTTGATTGTTGCCATGCTGGGGCACTGCGTTGAAGAATTTTAGTCGAATAAATAATAAATCTTTTCTTTATTAACCAATGAGAGTTCATATAAAAGAATCGAGACGATACAGGACATTGGAACGTGCAAATGAGATTGGAACGTTCAAATAAAGAAAAACAATAAAAGTTATAACAATTAAATCCGCAAAAGACGAAGACTTCCCAGGGCTGCTCGTGCCCCCCCCCCCCCAAAAAAAATAACCATAATCATCCTGATCGCTAGGGCAAGTACCCTCTCCTCTTCGTCCAACCTTTGATCGAGAGTCGCATGCTTAGAATAGGCCCGTGCACTCGGGCCATTCGCGCCACATTTTTGACAAAATTGCTGGGATGCAGAACTTCCCTCTCCGCCTTCACTTTCCTTTTCAAGTGGAACTTGAAAAAGTTGATGAGGGTTTTGCCAAAGGGGAAAGTGTCTCTTCAGCCCTTTCAGCCTGGTCCACAAGACAACTTCTTTCGCTAAGGCTACCATACAAAGAAACACTACCTGCCCATCCCAGCCAAAGGAAGGCGGTGGGGCAATCTTCATAATGGATTTAGCCGATAGCCGGATTCGTCCTACACGCGACAGCAAGTGTTGGGCATAAACCCACAAGTCAGTAATGCTCGGGCACTGGACAAGAGCTGCAAAACAGTTTAGTCGATCTGTGCACATATCGGGCAGACCCGGCTGACGGCACTTCCATGCCTGCAGAGTTTATCCTGAACCGGTAATGCCCTCCACCCTGGTAGCACTGTCAAGCCAGGGATTTCTGAAAATTATCCATAGGTCACGGTCCGAAAATCCTCTGGAACAGACCACCCAGCACATTTTCGACGACGCCCAGAGTTTCCCTGAGAACGTCGCCGCAATTGCCACTACAGAAAGCCACTACAGAAAGCCTGAGTAGAACTTCCAGTGACCGCATTGTCCGAGTGACCGAGGGTTGTGAGTGCCTGACGGCACTTTAGCTGCCAGGCGCCCTGCTCGATCTACGCTTGATCCAGGAATGCAGCTCCGACAAAGAGACGAGCTGTGAGAAATCGTGTCTGACAAAAGGCGGCCACAGTTGCTCACCGTTTAGGAAGCGCTGGAAATGTAGCAGCCTCAGTGCATATGTGCGCATCAAAAACCGCGGCATGCTCAGCCCTCCGTTCAGCGGATCTTGACAGTAAATGGAGTGCCTGACCAGTGGAACGTGTCCCTTCCACAGGGAGCGGAAGAGTACGCGCTCCATTTTGGTGATACTTAAACTGGGGCAAGGCAGTGTTTTTGTTGTCGTTACCGTTGTTGTTGTTGCTGCTGTTGCTGTCCTTATAGATGGTTCTCTTATTACATTTCCTATTTCTTTTCTTGTTTAACCCAATCTCCATGATTCAGCATGACTAATATTCAATTACCGTTCCATCTATGACCATTCTGTCTTATTTTCGGTCATCTTAGCCTACATTAACCAATGCGTTCCTGTTTTCTTTGACGGTCGCTATAGCAACTAGATCGAATGTTCACACGGAGGTGATGGTCGCGGATGGAGCAGTCATATATAGGTAAGATCTATAGTGAAAGTGGTGGTAGTGGTGGTAGTTGTGGTAGTTGTGGTGGTGGTGGTGGTAGTCGTGGTGGTGGTGATAGTGATGGTAGTGGTGTGGTGTGGTGTGGTGGTGGTGGTGGTAGTGGTCGTTGTGTGGTGGTAGTGGTGGTAATGGTGGTTGTGTGGTGGTAGTGTAGTTGTGTGATAGTGGTGGTGGTGGTGGTGGTGGTGGTGGTAAAGAGGTGATGGTGAAATTTCTGGTAGTGTCAGTGGTGCCGGTAGTAGTGGTGCTTTTGGTATTAGTGGTGGTGATGGTATTGGTGGTGGTGTTGGTAGTGGTGAAAACCGTGGTGTTAGCAATGTTGTAGTTGTGGCGGTGGTTTGAAACTGTTACAGACGATATTCCTGCTGTCGGTGTTGTTATTTTTGTTCCTTATGGTATTATAATTAGTAGTGTTGTTGTTGGTGGTAGTGGTAGTGTTGGTGGTGGTCGTCATGGCTGTGATGGCGGAGGTTGTGGTGGTGCTGGTGTTGGTGGTGTTGGTGGTGGTGGCTAATGTCGGTAGTAGCAGCCAACTGTGCTAATGAAGATTGCAATGTTGGTAATACGGCGGCGATTATGGTGGTGGTGGTGGAGGTGGTGGTGGTTGTGTTGATGGTGGTGGAGGTAGTGGTGGTGGTAGAAGAGCGACAGCTGCTGGTATGGAAATGTAATAAGTAAAAAGAAGACAAGGAAAAAAAAAAGCAGCAACAACAACAAAAACAAAAAGACAGACAAAACTAGGTGGCGGAGGACGTGGGGTGTGATGGGGGTGAGGGGCGGCAGCGTCGGAGAAGCCGCCATCTTTAATCAGCAGGCATACATGCATACACATAGAAATATGTACATACATAAGTACCTTATATATATATATACATACACATATATATATATATGCATACATACATATATTACATATATATGTGTGTGTGTGTTTGTGCGTGCGTGCGTGTATTAACATATATATAAGTACATGTATGTATGTATGTATATGTATATATATATATATATATATATATATATATATATATATATATATATATTATACATACACACATATATACACACATACACACACACATATATATATATATATGCATACACACATGTATATATATATATATATTCACACATACATATATGTACATCATTTATATATATATATATACATATATATGTATAATTATGTATATATATATATATTATTTATATAGATAGATAGATAGATAGATAGATAGATAGATAGATAGATAGATAGATAGATAGATAGATAGATATAGATATATATATGTAGGCATATGTATATGTATACGTATATACATAGACACAAATTTATACACATGCTCATGTATGTGTATGGCAAATAAACACACACACACATGCACATGTATGGGCAAATACACACACACGCTATCATATGGGTGTGTGTGTGTGTGTGTGT
>NC_068982.1:80406996-80407555 GCF_001194135.2 Octopus bimaculoides | reverse complement strand
GTGTGTGTGTGTGTGTGTGTGTGTGTGTGTGTGTGTGTGTGTGTGTGTGTGTGTGTGTGCATGTCTATATATTCGAATATGTGTGTCTGCAACACCCTAACCGCCTCGTCTCCAGCACTGCCATATTCATTTGCTTCAGCAGCAGCAGCGCCACCACCAACACTACTACTACTACTACTACTACTACTACTACTACTACTACTACTACTAGGACCGTCAGTGCTATTAGAAATCAGCGATCGCAGTCTTTGTCCAACACACCACACCTTGTGCTTCACACTCAGCCTCCAGCCCGACGCCATCCTCACCGTCATAGAACTAACTTCCCGTCACCATCCCCACCAGCTTCATCTAGTCAACATCACCGTCGCACTCTCCAACCATCCATCCGCAGCTAACTCACTTCCCGGTACCATCACCACCAGCACCATCACCTTCAACGAAAACTATCCTCATCTACTTCGCCGCCATTATACAACAAACCCCCTAACCATCTCCGTCACCAACTTAACTTCCCGTCACCTTCCACCACCACCACCACCACCACCACCACCACCAC
>NC_068982.1:80400356-80403245 GCF_001194135.2 Octopus bimaculoides | reverse complement strand
ATATATATATATATATATATATATATACATACATATATACGCATACACACATGACTAAATATAATGTCTGATATATATGTCTGTGTATATATACGTTATATAAATACTTTTGTTATTTTCTACCAGCAGAAAATTGCAAAAGTCAAAGGGGCGGAGAGTTTTGTGGCTGGTATTCATCATGTTTCATAAGTGTCACATACGAAATTTTTAGCCCTTGTGTCACTTACATAACTTTCTACCGATTCAAAACATAAAAAATGTACACATGCACACATACATGCATACATGCATGCATACATACATGCATACATACATGCATACATATATACATGCATGCACGCTCACACACACGCACACACATATATATATATATATATATACGTTGTTGCATACACACATATATATGAAATGTGCAAAGTCCTATTTGTCTTCTACCAAACTATGCAGTTACTTCTCTCAACATTTCTGCACTCCAATAATGTTTACGTATAAATGTTAGGTCTCTGACGATTTGGCAAGAAGTCTTGACTGTACAATTTACATTATGTAATTAGTAATTAATGAAATATACGTAAGATGGTGTAACTAAATATCTTATAAACAGTGTCTATTTATATGTATATACATATAAATAGACTGACTATGAAATAGTGGTACTAGAGCCCTCCTTATTAATAACAGCATTGTTTTTTTCCAGGTAAATTGATATCTTACTGTTCAAAGAAGACTTCAAAAGTAACTAACTAAGAGCGACTTCACTTGAAAAAGACAAAATCTGGTATCGTCTTGTTAACGGGTTCCTGCAGAAAAAGGGTTTAGCCCCGCAAGGATATTCCTGCCGACATAGTTGCTATATTAGGAGATGAGGCTCCAGTTCTATCAACAGCGCAAAAATGGGCTGCTGAATTTAGCTGGGGAAGGGAGAATCATGAAGATGACAAGCGATTGGGTATAAATCAAAAAGCCAATACTATTAGCATGTCCCGTGAGGGAATTAAGAATTTTCTGCATAGCGAATTTGGCATGACGAACGTTTCTGCTCGGTGAGTGCCACGTCTTCTGACACCTGATCAAAAGCACACCAGGCTGGTCACATTATGGGAAAATTTTTACATTGTTCCAGGCAGATCCAGTTGGTTTCCCTGAATGTTTCCTAATCCAGAAATGAGTGTTGTTTTCATTATTTTGAAGCAGAGACAGGGACAATCCATGCAGCAGAAACACTCCTCTTCACCTGTTCCAAAGAAAGCAAAGTTCTTTGTCCATCATCACCTGCAGGGGAAGATCATGGGCTCAGGTTTTGGAATGCAAAAGACATTGTGTATTTTACTATCTTCAAAAGGACACACCACCAATGGAAAGGCTAACAGTACCAAACGCCCAGGAATACTGAGGAAGGGGCCTTGTTTCATCAGGACAATGCTCCAGCACAAAAGTCTTTGGTTTCAATAGCTGCTATGCGTGATTGTGGCTTTAAACTGGTTGATCACTTTTCCTATCTTTCTGATTTGGCTCCATCTATCATCTGTATTTCAACATGTAAAACCACTTGGCTGAGAACCAGTATCTCAGTGATGACGTCATATCCGAAGTTCATGATTTTTCTGAGCAACAGAATGAGAGTTTCTTTACCAATGGGATCCAAGCACTGGAATACTGATGGAGAAAATGTGTGACCTGACCTGCAGAGGGGTGGGGGTCTACGTCAAAAAATAGACCTCATTTGCTCACATTCCATAAGAGTGTCTTGGTGAGCCTATGAACTTTTTAGCCGATCCTCGTACCTATTTGTCACAGTCGATAGTTGTGAGCTCTCCCTAAGGGGTTCCAGAATCATACTGCCTTCGTTAATTTGTATTATTTACAAGGATAGTAGAAGTTCTTAATATTTATTTATTCATTTATTTTTGCTTTAGTGTTCCTTCAATGTATTAGGGATTAGAAAATCTTATACCAGTCGTTATGACAGTCTATACTATATCAATGTTAGCGGTCCAGTATGATTACTAAAGATTTCAAATGAAAGTTACACAGTCTTCGAAGAGTTAACAATGCAATCTACTTATAAGATATACATAGTATCAATGGTATCTTTGTTAATGAAAGATACGTAAGACGACGTAACATATTTTATGAACAAACTATCCCTTTTTATTTTGCTTTATATGAGTGTGTATGCGTGCGAGTTTGCGATTGTTACCTCTCTCATCACTTGACAACCGCTGTTGGTTTTTTAACGTCTCTGTAACTGAGCAGTTTGGCAAAAATAGATTCCTATAAGTTAAGTGCTTCACTTAACGGAACATGGGTCTTTTACAAGGCAGTGCCCCAACATGGCCGCAATCTAATGACTCAGACATGTTAATTAATAAAAACGAAATGAGGAATGGTCATATAACGTGGTAGAAAGAGCAGGCAAAATTTACTCAAAGCTCCAAACCATTCATTCTTAAAAAAAGAAAAAAAGGAACTGGATAATGTGGTTCTAGGAATAGTTATAGCATGTTGTCCACCACAACCGCGATCAACAGCTTCATCGCCGCCATTCCCATCACCACCACTACCAACAACAACAATAGCAACAATCGTGACAGTAGTTACCATGGCAACATCAAGTACCGCTAAAAATAGCAGCTTAATTCCTCCAAAATACACCTCACAGACTAGAAAAAGCAAGCAATAATGCAGTTCTTTGTATATGTGTGTGTGTGAGGCTTCCATGCATGTACGTGTGTATATGATTCTGTGAAAAATGTATAACCAGGTATATACAATTATATATACAATTACACACACACACACACACACACACACACACACACACATATATATATATATATGTATATATATAGGCACACGTATACTGTTTTGGCATGTGTTAAAGATATA
>NC_068982.1:80399130-80400138 GCF_001194135.2 Octopus bimaculoides | reverse complement strand
ATATATATATATATATATATATATATATATATATATATATATATATATACATATATATATATACATATACATAAATGCATACGTACATATAAATATGTATGCACCTATATACATGTGTGTGTGTGCGCTCGCACGCGCATGTGTGTATATGTCTGTTTGTGTGTGTGTGTGTGTGTGTAGGTGTATTTCCCTTGAGTACACACACGCAAACACACGCGCTCACCAATTACCAACACACTCATCTACAATTCTTTCCCTCCCCTCCTCTTCCTCCTCCTCTCCTATATAACTACGACACACACACATATACACACGCAGCCGTGTGCACATTACTAATTCGCTTAAAGGTTCCCACTGCTATAAGAAGCTACAATAATCCTCCAACCATTCTCTCTCTAGCCTCACGTCATCAGCTGGATCAATTACCGCCACAACCTCCACCAGCGTCACCATCACTACTACTACTACTACTACTACTACTACTACTACTACTACTACTACTACTACTACTACTACTACTACTACTACTACTACTACTAGTGTTTTCTCAGTTACGTGGCTTACTCTATTCTTTTTCTGCTTTTTTGTTTTTCTGTTATTTCAGAAATTTTTCTATTTTCACCCCAAGTTCATGTTTTACCCCCGATCTATAACATCACACACATTTCTTTTTTGACATTCCATATACATGCGGCTCACCCCCACGTATGTATGTATATATGTATGTATGTATTGCTATTGTGTGTGTGTATGCGTATGGGATGGGTATGTGCATGAATTATATATATGCAAAGCGAGAGATTCAAGTGTTTGTGTGCTTATATATTCTTTTATTCTTTTACTGGCTTCAGTCATTTGACTGCGGCCATGCTGGAGCACCGCTTTTAGTCGAACAAATCGGCCCTAGGACTTATTCTTTGTAAACCTAGTACTTATTCTATCTATATCTTTTGCCGAACCGCTAAATTTCGGGGACGTAAACACACCAGCATCGGTTGTCAAGCGATG
>NC_068982.1:80397650-80398324 GCF_001194135.2 Octopus bimaculoides | reverse complement strand
TATACGTACGCACACACATCTTTTTATCTTTTACTTTCATCCATTTGACTGCAGTCATGCTGGGGCACTGCCATACTACCTTACCACCTTCAACGGCTTAGTCGAACAAACCGATCCTAGTATTCTGTTTTCTAACGTTGGTTCCTATTCTATAGGTTTCTTATTGAAGAACTGCTAAGGTACGGAAACATAACCAACAGTTGTCAAATGGTCGGAGGACAAATGCAAATACACACACACACATACACACACACACACACACATACACACACACACACAGGGCCGACCCTATGATTGCTGGCGCCCAAGGCTAGCTGAACTTCAGCGTGTACAAACTGATGGTTGTGGAAATGTCCTTGTCTTTGTCACACCCTCCTTGGCGACCCCTAACACATGGCGTCCTGGGCGACTACCCGACTTGCCTGTACCTTCACCCGGCCTTGCACATAGATGTTCGATGGGCTTCCATAATACTCCTGTCTACTTAATCCATTCACAAGTCTTTTGTCGACCCGCGGCTGTAATGGAAGGCACTTGCCCACGGTGTCACCCAATGGGTCTGATCAGGGATCCATACGATTGAGAAATAAACAGCTTACCACTCACCCGTGCCTGCATACAGACACACATACACACATACACACGCACACACACATACGCATATATATATATAT
>NC_068982.1:80392222-80395547 GCF_001194135.2 Octopus bimaculoides | reverse complement strand
AGGCTTACTACATCAAAGCTCAATAGGATTGAATTTGTTTCAGTGGTTTTGGGAAGATGGGATAAAAAGTCGATGTCATCCCGAATGAAACTGGGTATGTATGTACATAGTGGCTTCAAAAGAATGTCGATGAAATTGCTTAGACGGTGAGTAGGGCATACTGGGCCAGCTATAATTGGTCTAAGTTTTAAATCTTTTGGATGTAGCACTTTTATGTATTCACTTCCTTGTTCTTTTACTGCCTGTTGAATATCTTCTGACTTATGTATTTTGGGTAAGCCGTATATATATATATATATATATATATAATCCAAGAGAGTTAGGGGTTGAGGATCCAACCCACTAAGTGATAATATTTATAGAGTCCAAAAGAGTACGAAGATCCAGTGCTAATCCAGATGGAGTGCTGGTTCTGTGGATGAAGAGAGGTACTGGAAGTTCGGGAAGTAGTTAAGATGCATGTTCAAGACAGTAGGAATTTCAGTCAATCAGGATCTTCCATATTCCCCGAGCGTTAATCGAATACACTTGCTTGTTGTTCCTACACCTGTCTTCGTCTTACGACTTCTGTAAATTTGAACCAAAGAGATTACAGGTGTGTGACAAAAGCTTTTTAGACAATGGACATGAAATAAGAAAACCAATAAAAAGTGAAGAACGATTATATAGTGCGTATGGTTATTTGACAAGAAAAAAATAACCGTCCCGAAATATAGCAATGTGTGTGTGTGTGTGCGCGCATGTGTGTGCGCGCGCATGTGTGTGTGCGCGCATGTGTGCGTGCGCATGTATGTATGTATGTATGTATATATACATACATATTTTTACAGAGAGAGAGAGAGAGATACAAACATACATACATACATATACACACATACATACATACATGCATACACACACACACACACACACACACACACACACACACACACACACACACACACACATATATATATATATATATATATATATATGAACATATGATGATGATGATAATAACTGTCCACTCGTGACCGAGAAATGCCTTCACCAGGCAAAATGCCAGCAGAACCCGTGCATGAGATTATTGCACCCTTGCTTGGCTTCATCCGTGTTCGCACCCGTGACTTCCATGCTCTACGCGGTGCCCTCCTACTTGGCCAGCCATCAGAAAGTCATTTCACCAGCGATTGAGTTACCTAAAATTTTAGGTTTAATAGATCCTCTCCACTCTATTGTCATGATCCAGAGACAAGCCAACGTATGATCCGGTGTGAATATGGGTCACAGGCTCAGGAATGTGGGAGCACCATTATTTCAAGAGCAAGCAAATGATCCCTAAAATTTTCAATGCCATTCCTTGCATATCTGTTTCTTTATCAGAGTGACCTTCTCCTAATGACATACTTTATCAAAAACTGAGGGGTATATAATTTACGGAAACAATTCTAAGAGACACTTCCCCACTCAGATTGACAGAGAAAAGGCTACACAAGCAAAAAACAAACGCTGTATGCAAATAAGACTTCATCATCTATTCTACCTGATCAGCATAATTACAGCATATACTTAAAATCGAAGCAATCTATTATAACAAAATGGATAAAATGTTAAAAACTCAGTCGTGCTAACAAGCCGGTTTTTAAAAGTTAGATACTATACACCCAATGTTTACGCAATTTCTATAGAAGAAACACAGCATCTCAATCAAAATGCATGCGGAGTTAAGGAATTATGCAGGTCTCACAGCAGCAATATTTAAATGCCGATAGTAAGTTCGAAGTAGAGTGAGATCCCTTCTGTGAAAAGTTTTTTAGAAGCCAATGGATCACAAAATTGGGCATGACCTAGCAACCGGAAATTTTGTGGACTGAGATACCCTATATACTGATGGGATTTGAAATTTGAGTGTACGCTTGACTAGGAAGCAGAAGATCAGCAGAAATCTTCATCATACCAAGCAGAAGCCAGCAGAAACATTTGTCATACCAAGTTCGTTGTGCAAGATATTCTTAACTCTTTGGCTATTTGATTTATAGTCAATCGTCTGTAATCTATGAGAATGTGGTGAACACGGTCAATGTTTTCCTCGGTGGTGGCAGTAGCAGGGCATCCAAAGCTTGGGTCATCTTCATAACTCTCCGTTCCCTTGCTAAATTCAGCTATCCACTTTGCATTGTTGATAAAGCTGCAGCGACATTCACTAATGTAGCAACTACGGCATCATGAATGTCGTTGAGCGCTAAACCTCTTATCAGCAGGTACTGGATAACACCACGATACCAAATATTGTCCAGTTTGAAAGGAAGTGGCTACTAGTTACTTTTGAAATCGTCTTTGAACAGTCAGATGTTAGTTTACCTGGAAAGAAGTAATGCAGTTATTTACGAGAGATGGAATTAATGCATGCATGATTTAGCATCAGCTCTGGCATCATTCCTTCATAGTCAGTCTATGAACTTTTAAGGCCACCCTCTTACACTATTAACAATAAACAGCAACTGCATCATCTCCACGCATGTAACACAAAATAAAAGTCACCTTCTTATAGTCATTATTAGTGATGTCTTCAAAACACAGCGGCTCATTTCAAATTTGCCTGATTGGACGCACTTGGCGATAAAATCTCAGTGATAACAGTGAATCATGAACTGGTTCCTAATAAATATAGACTCTTCATTATGTATTCCGTCTTGTTTCCCTCCTCTATAAGAAACAAATAAAATAAGTTTAAATGCAGTCATTGCTCGAAATACACAAAGCAATAGTTTTTTTTTAATTTATGAGATTGCTCGATTTATAGAAATGCTCGAATTTAATGTAAACGATGTGACACAAATCAAGTGATATATATTAAAATATGTTATATTCGATGTTATATTCAAGTTGCATTCCTCTCACAAAGTGCTCGACTAATTTTGAACTGAAATTATTTTAATTTGGTGTAGGAGCCTAGCCTCAAAGTAGAACAAGGTGTTCTTTCGTGAAACATTTTACACAAGTATACGATAAATTGTCTAAGGTATAATAATAATAGATTATTTTTTCAAGTGACAACATATTTGTTTTCTTTGTGTCATTTTTTAATTTTCTAACGCTGAGGAACACTTTTAAAGCTTCCAAAATCCAAACAGTCTGGATGGTTAGATACATATTTATTTGGAATGTAATTACTTATTTTTGTGTGTGCGTGTGTGTGTGTGTGTGTGTATGTCTATAGATACATACACACATACATACAAGTATTTTACAATGCTTACTAAAATCTTACCCTCTCTCTCTCTCTCTCTCTCTCTCTCTCTCTCTCTATATATATATATATATATATATATATATATATATATAT
>NC_068982.1:80389728-80392172 GCF_001194135.2 Octopus bimaculoides | reverse complement strand
GAGAGAGAGAGAGAGAGAGAGAGAGAGAGAGAGAGAGAGAGAGAGAGAGAGAGAGAGAGAGAGTCCACATTAAAAGCAAATATATGCGTACATAGAGTTACATCTGAAGAGCCAAGAAACTCTTTGTTTCAGGTTCAGCTTCCTCTACAAAATGTATTGAGCACTCCTTTTTTATTCGTTCAACATTTAAGCAACATACATACATTTTATACATTTGTCACGTTTGTAAAGGCATATTGCTGCATTTAGCTTGCTCATTGTTGTTGTTGTTGTTGTTGTTGTTGCTATTGTTTTTGTTCATGTTATTATTTTTTTACAATTCTTTTGTTGTTTTTACTGTTCTTGCTTTTACAGACGTTTTTGTTGTTGTTGTTGCAGTGATTTTCCTGTTGTCATTGCATTTGTTGTTGTCACTGCACGTTCTACGGATATCGATACCGTTGCTGCTGCTGTTGTAATTGTTTCTTGTTATTGTTGTAACTGCAATTCTGGTTGTTGTTCTCGTATGTGTTGTTGCCACTCCTACCACCACTACAACCCCTCCTACTGCTGCTACTGCTGCTGTTGCCCTTCCTAGTGTTTTATAAAATTCCCAGCTATTTCACGCATCTCGGTTTTGTATAGATAGTTGCACATTGAAGAAAGCAAGTAACTTGCAGCTGCACGCAATGTACGGCTTAGATGTGCATCATAAGGTTGCAGAGAGAAAAATCTTCAAAATGGATATTGGAATAATTAGTCTACTGCGTGACATGAGAGAATCGTTGTGGTATGAAGACAACTGGAAGGAATGGGGAGGGGGAGGGCAGCGGGGTGGCAGCCAGCGAAAGATAAGATTTGATTGGCGCATCACTTATGTCCTTATTTCTTGTTGTTGTTGTCGTTATTGTTGTTGGTTGCATGGAGGACCGCTTGGTTGGATGCGTTCTTTTTTACTTGATTAACGTCACTTCACACACACAAACACACACACACACACACACACACACACACACATACACACACACACACACACATGCACAAGTAGCAAGAATCGGTTCGATAATATTTGTATGGAATGGAGGCGATATTCCTCATGCATCCGGAAGAAGAAAACTGAGGTGAATGCGAGTAAGAGCGAAGAAGGAACTGAAGGAAGGACATGTGTGTATGTGTGTGTGTGTGCAAATATATATATATATCCATATGTATAGAGAGACAGACAGATAGATAGATATACGTATTTATATCTACACACACTCACACACACACTCACACACACACACACACACACAAACACACACACACACACACACACACACACACATATATTTATATGGACTCGGGCACGAAAGAATGATCGTTATGAAAACCTACTCGTGGAATGTGAAGACGCAGGCTGGGAAGCTGAGCATTTTCCAACCGAAGTCGGATGTAGAGGATTCGTTGGACACAGTGTGAGGCGATTGTTGTTGTCGCAAGGCTTAACTCATCGTTAAGCAAATGCCCCCATGAATGATATCCAGATTACAGTGGAGAAGGTAAGCCACTGGATTTGGTTAAAAAGAGACGATGAGTAATGCCTAGAAAAATACTGAGCGAAACCTGATAAATAGTTGATCTAGCAAGCGAGGCCTCATTTTCGTGAAGTGGGTGGGGCAGTGCGCAATGAGATGAACGTCCCGAAACGGCGTACATTCTCTCCTGATGATTCCACAAAGATGCTAGCATCTGGTATGCAGAGAAGTCAACTGGTAGGACGTCCACCTGCAAGTTGTTGGCAAAAACTCTTTGCACGTATGTATATTATGTATTATAAATTTGATCGGAACTTCATTTTGTTCCTCTTAACACACACACACAAGTGTGTTGTGTTGTGTGTGTGTGTGTGTGTGTGTGTGTGTGTGTGTGTGTGTGTGTGTGTGTGTGTGTGTGTGTGTGTGTGTGTGTGATGAACTACAAAAGGCAAAAGAAGGATGCCTCATACGATTTTTAAATCGGAACTAAACCAGTGAGTCAACAAAACTACGAAGAACAACTTCTTATATACGGATTTGAAAAATTAAACAGGAAAAGAGCTTATACACAATGTAAAAAATTCCTTTCAGAAAAAAATGTTGTCTTTCTATTCAAAAATAGATAGTTTTTTTTTAATATAATCTATGATTTCTTTTTATTTTATTTTTTTTGAAGAAGCTCGTTGTTCAAATAATCTGAGTGTAACATGAACGAAGAAAGAAACATACAGAGCGAGTTAAAGACAAAGGAAAAAAAACCCTAGTGTAACACCAGTACTATATTTCTCGACTAGAAAATGTTGGGAAGCAATGTTGACCTGGACGGGATTTGAACTCAAGCGGAAAGATTACAGCAAATCAAACTATTCCATGTTCTATGTAGATAGACACATACAGACAGATACACACACACACACACACACACACACACACACACACACACACACA
>NC_068982.1:80388679-80389484 GCF_001194135.2 Octopus bimaculoides | reverse complement strand
TATATATATATATAGATAGATAGATAGATAGATAGATAGATAGATAGATAGATAGATAGATAGATAGATAGATAGATAGATAGATCAAGACAGTTTGATTCAGATTCCTTGGTACTCTGAGTTTCAAGCGTGTGGCTAGTCTTCGGCAATCGGTGTCTCAATCAAACTCCATTGGCCGAAGACAAGCCAGAAAATTTCTCAATATTGACATTTTTCGGCCATCTTGGAAACGTCTGAACCACTCGCACATTGGGTGAGGTTCATACACTCCTCTCCATACACTTTCTGCAACTTTGCAATTTTGCATAGGCCTCTGAGCAGGTATCGTCATAACTTTCTCTGTTATGTTCAATGCGAAGATCACACGCTACACACGTCTTCCAAGCATTGTGGTACGCAGCGAAAGTGAGTTAGAACGTTAAAAGCACAGCAATGTCCAAGGTCAATCTGTGCCAAGCGGCTTTACCCTGCGTGCTTCAGCTTCGTTACTATGCCAACAGTCCGAATACTTATTGATCAGACCTCGTATATGTGCCTAAATGGGTGCGCATGCAAGTTTGCAGGTCTCTCTGTATCGTTGTATGCGTTAGCGGAGACATATTTGTGCGTGTGCCTACAAAGAGAGGGAGAGAGAGTGAGAGAGGAAAGGAGGAAAAAGAAAAGGAGGGTGATGTTTGAAGCAAGGAATTTCATATAATGAGTATGATAGTATGATTTTGCTGGTGGCTAAATTTATCTAGCTTCATTAATTTAACGTTTACCATATATTAATATATATATATATATATATAAATATATATATATA
>NC_068982.1:80385245-80387224 GCF_001194135.2 Octopus bimaculoides | reverse complement strand
ATATATATATATATATACATGCATATGTCTCTATCTCCTACTTATCCATAGCCACCGGTCCTCTCTGTCTTGGCGTTTACATCTGTTGCAAACAGACAGTACATTTTCATTTCCTTCCATGTTTTTTTTTTCGTTCATTTCTTCTTTAAATTTTTCTGTAGTTTAACAATTTTCAGTGTTAATGACTCCGGCCTTCTTTGTGTGTTTCAACAGTGGCTCCACAGCATTTTATATACACCACACTAGGCTGCTTCGATACAGTCCTTGCAACTGATCAATCCTCTCCCACCCTTTCTTCTCGACAAGTACAGCCTATCGGTGTCACTCTCAGGGTGGAAGTTTCCGTGTACTGCCAACATTTTTCCGGTCTTGGTATCCATTCTTATCACTTCTTTCTTTTACCATTTTATAATTCCCGCTCCATACCGAAGTCCTGCTATTGCCCACGTATTAACTGCTTGGATTTTACTCCATGCAGTCAATTTTGAGCGCAACTCCAACCTCAGTCTTCGGAAATATTCCATCCCCAGTTGCTCTTTCATTGCTCTTTCATACACGAAGGTATTTGTATCCTTCCGCTTCTATCTGTTTAATCAAGTTTCTTTTCGATAATTCTATCTCTGCTAGGGACTGTATCTTGTAGATTATTCCACACTTCTTGAGTCCAAATTCCATTCTAATATCAGTACTAAAACAGTGGACCGTGTCCGCCAAGGAACTCACATGTGTCTCATCTTTGCCATGCAGTTTCAAATCATTTATGAAGAGGAGGTGGTTGATTATTTGGGATTTTTACCTTTAGTTGGTGCCCCAGGTTTATTTTTCTAAGTACCAAGGTCTGGTGTATGATGCAGAGAACAAAATGCAACGGAGATAGGTTATCACCTTGGAAAATCCCCCTTTTGATACCCAGGGTGCCCAAGCTTTTCCGTAAGATGTCATTTCAGTTTTCCATCCCACCACACTGCTCTGCCATGCCTGTTGGGATACTCTGTAGGCGCAAGAAGGCTGCACATGGCGACAACATGATCGATGTTTACATGTGTTGTTTACATACACATTTTGGACTATTGCCGTTCTTTAATATGTTGGCCTGGTCGCTCCTTGTTGGTAGGCATTGATCTTAGGCTGCTATGATAAGCTCTTCTGTTTCTGATTTTAAGTCAGATGACACTAACCATTGATGGCTAAGGGCTTTGTCAACATCGGCATACCCTTTGGGTATTTGCCATTGAGAGGCTTTTCTTGCCATTTATCAGTAAGAATATCTAAGGTTGCAGTTTTAGCACGGGTTTTCATACGCTTAGCTTTTTCTGTGCTTTTTTTCTGTGCTTTTTCTTTTTCATAATGCTTCTCTTGATGTTACTATCTATGTAGGATCTTACTTCTAGGTGTTTCCGTCTCCAGTTTAGGTAGGTTTGTTCAGTATTAGATTTATTTGTGGGGAAATATATGGCATGGTAGAACTTCTTTATTACCTCCCTTTGACTATTTTTCATTCTTTTTCTTTTGGTTATTTGATGCCGAGTGTGGATGGCCATTTGTTGGAATATTCTTTATTACCTCCCCTTGACTATTTTTCATTCTTTTTCGTTTGGTTATTTGATACTGAGTGAGGATGGCCATCTGTTGGAATATTCCAGCTCCTGTGTTTCGGGAAGATTTGAAACAGTAGCTGACTCTTCACATTTTGTTGATCCGGGTGTATATCCAGTGAAGGCGCATTGCTCAGTAGTTAGATCGTCGAGCTTACGATCGTGAGGTTGTGAGTTCGAATCCCGGACCGGGTTGCGTGTTGTGTTCTTGAGCAAGACACTTTATTTCACGTTGCTCCAGTTCACTCAGCTGTAGAAATGAGTTGTGACGTCACAGGTGCCAAGCTGTATTGGCTTTTGCTTAGATAACAGTGGTGCTGTGGAGAGGGGAAACCGGTATGCATGGGCGACTGCTGGTCTTCCATAAACAACCTTGACTTGTGC
>NC_068982.1:80382112-80383254 GCF_001194135.2 Octopus bimaculoides | reverse complement strand
ATATATATACATACATACACACACACACACATACACACACAGATATTTAAGAATATAATTATAAATATAATCATAATTAACGGCCCTGGAATGCCAGCGCCTATACGCTAAAAAGTAGATGTCAAATTCCTTTGCAGAGCAATTTATATTGCAAAGTATGAAATCATAAGATATAAAACTATCCGAAATCCTGCTTATCTTCTTGCCTATTTCCTCAATGTCGACCTAGGATCATAAATTTAGAGAACTTATTTAGAGTGTGTTGTAGGTATTTGACATGATCTTTTTAGCGAATAGGCGCAGGCATTCCAGAGAGCTTAATTATAATTATATTTATAACTATACTAAACTCTTACACTGTTATACCATTGAATTACAAATAACGCTCATCTTTTATGCTCGGGTGACCCTACAGCTTCCAGGAGTACAACTGTATTCGTCTTTGCTTAGATAAAATAACTAAATTGTGGGTGTTAAGTCCCCATGAAGGGGTCTCTCTAACTTCTAAGAAGATGAAATTTTAGAAATATTAGTTCATTTGTATCTAATATGTATGGTTAAAATTTTATCAACAGCAAAACTATATGAATTTTCATGGGGGTTATGGCCCTTATGCATAGAATATAATTTCGAAATTTCATAAAGATCCATTCAGTAATTTTGACGTAGTTTTGGATCATAAAATATGGGAGTTAAGGCCTCCATTAAGAGCGGGGGTCTTAGAATCCTCATGAGAAGTGGAAACTTTGAGAATAATTCTCGATGTGTGTCAATTACCTATGGTTGAAATTTCAACATCGAAATTGTATGAATTTTCATGGGGGCTCTGCCCCCTTTAAGCCATCTCAAATTCAAACCAAACATACTGCATTATACCTGCCGTTATGCATTGAATCTAAGTTCCAAATATCATAAGGATCAATTCAGTAATTTTGGTCCATGAAATTGTATGAAACACACAGCATTACCCTTCTCCCTAGGCTTGGATTTTGTGTTCCAAATTTCATTAGGATCGGTACAGTAGTTTTCGAATGTATAAGTAACACACGAACACACATAAAGACATTGACTTTTATATAATAGATATGAATATGCACATATACATACATGTATGTGTGTGTGTGTATTATATATATATGTAT
>NC_068982.1:80379369-80380784 GCF_001194135.2 Octopus bimaculoides | reverse complement strand
TTGATAGATACAACTGAGTGGGCAGACAAAAATTTGAGACACTGCCTAGTGCTTTTTATTATTTTGATAAGCCTGGTACTTATTCTATCAGTTTTTTCTTGTCAAACCAGTAAGTTATGGGGATCTAAATAAACGAACAGCAGTTGTGAAGCAGTGATGAGGGAGAAACACAGAGACAAAGACACACACACATACACTTACATATATACATACATATACGATTGATTTCTTTCAGTTTCTGTCTACAAAATCCACTCACAAGGCTTTGGTTGGTCTGAGGCTATAGCAGAAGACACATGCCAAATCACCACACAGTGGTACTGAACCCAGGACCATATGTTTCGGAACCAAGTTTCTTACACACAGACACACCTGCACCTGTTTGTATGTATGTGTATGGGTGCATTTATGTATGCATGTATATATGTGTATATTTATGTGTACATATTACATGTACGTCTATATATATATACATCTACATATATGTATGTATGTATGCCTGTATATATGTGAGATAATAGTTTCACTTTAATAGTTTCAGTATTAAAGTGAAAGTTTTAAAAGTGAAAATATCTATCATTAAAATAGAGAGATGTTATTTTATTGTTTCACTTTTGACAAGTAATACTGAAATAGTGGAGGAGATATGATATTGCTCTGGGCTCGCACTAGGCAAGAAGTAATTTTTTTTGCCCTATGATACTACATGGACCCCTAGTAAGGCATGTGTAAAATTTGAATGAAATTGGTTGTGTAGTTCTCAAGTTTCACACAGACACACATTCTCATCTTTATATATATATAGATATTTTAAAAAATTAACTTTACCGATGCGGTCATTTTTTATACGCTAGTCACTAATATAATCATGTTAATGGCTGTATCCTTAATTTATATAAATATATATATATATATACTTCTAATATAGGAAAAAATATTTTCAAAAAAAATTTCATCAAGTATATTAAAATACCTTTTAAGGTGAATATTATAAACAATTATAAATAAGGACAAAAGAAAATATTTTCTATGCCAATATGCTGAGAAATAGACCTTAAATCGACAGTCAACACATACAATATATATAACTATAAATACAAGTCGTGTTGAATCGAGGAAAGCAAGCTAACGGATTTTTTTTTAAATTCGTTATCTCTAAATCGAACGACTTCGGGATTAATCCAACGGATTTTTCCAATCACCAATAGAGAATACGATAAGAAATAAATGAAATACTTAACACGATGTGTATATATAGTGATACATATTGTACGTGGTGATTGACGATTTAAAGTCTATTTCTCAGCATATTGGCATAGAAATTTTTTCTTTGGCTCTTATTTATAATTATGTGTGTACACACACACACACACACACACACACACACACACACACACACATATATATATATATAT
>NC_068982.1:80377946-80379359 GCF_001194135.2 Octopus bimaculoides | reverse complement strand
TATATGTTGTAAGCTGAAGGGAAGGCAGCATGTTCTTTGTCTATATCCTTAACTTCTGGGAGATTTCAGGTAAAATTATACTAATGTGTCCATCTGTTTTAATTTAATTAAATTCTGTCTTTATGCAGCTGAGGATTGCTCTGCATTTAAATTGATGTAATGATTGCATTGTTCAATTAAATGGAGTTGCGTGAAACAATCGTACTGTATTACCTATGAATATCCTTGCTGCTTATTTTGATTTTATGTATATATATAAATTCAGACACTTCTTTCTATCCCTCTGTTTCTCTTCTCAGCTATTCTACTATAGAAGAGCGTAGGCTTGAAACATTTAAGACTTCTTCCATTTTTCCTGAGCATTAAATTAAATTGTTTTATTTTTAGGCAACACACACACACACACACACACACACACAAACACACACACATGTACATACATACTAACGTATGTGTGTATGTGTGTATGTATGTGTTTGCGTGTATGTATATAAGCATGTATTTATGTGTGTATATTTCTCCTGTTAATTTTCAAACTCGAAATACTTTTATGAATAAATTAACTCTAACGAGTATTCTTTTTCACAAACAGATGGCACCTCTGATCTATTTAACCTCTCCAAGCAATTTTATTTTCCCCCACCTACAAATATATAATCATGTATATTTACTTAGTGATTCATTCACCCCTACATTAGCAAATATAGTGAACGTCACACTTCGTTGATGACGTCATAATAAAACCGAAACACGCCCCGAGTTTCTCTCGTGCTTAATGAAAAAAAAAATGAAAATATTATTAGTCATAAGCGAGATACGATTTTTTTCTCTATTTTGATATATTTTTATCTCGTTGTTTTTTCCAGTACTCGATGCAGTAAATATGTTAACGCAAACTTGTTAATCTCCACAACTAGCTGCTGCATTGAAGCCTCAAGGGAGACAATCAGTTGTATGTGCTTCCACTGCCTAGTCTCTTTCTCCCTTCTCCCCTCTCTCCCTCTCTTTCTCTCTTTCTCTACTTCTTTATCTTTCTCTTCGCCATACACAATGGCCATATACTTTCTTTTTCTCCTCTTTTCTTTTCTTTGTCTTTTCATTCTCTCTCTATCTCCCAGCATATGTATGAAGATATGTGTATATCTATATCTGTATCTATCTATATATATATATTATATTATATATATTATAGATATATATTATATATATACTTTATAGGAGTAGCTGTGTGTTGAGAAGCTTGATTCCCAACCACATCATTCCGGGTTCAGTGCCTGCATGACACCTTGGGCAAGTATCTTCTACTATAGCCTCGGGCCAACCAAAGCCTTGTGAGTGGATTTGGTGGACGAAAACTGAAAGAAGCCCGTCGTATGTATGTATATATATATATATATATATATATATATATAT
>NC_068982.1:80376461-80377275 GCF_001194135.2 Octopus bimaculoides | reverse complement strand
CTTATATATATATATATATATATATATATATATATAGTTGAAATTTACAGTAAACAAAAGACGAAACAAGTGTATAAACAACAAACAGGTGTATTAGTTTATTGCTCGGGAAGGTGAGAAAGTCTTTAACGTTTCGAGCCTTTCTCTTCAACGGCAAGGAACACGAGTAAATAAACAGAGAGAGAAAAAAAAACTTTTGGAGCTATTTTGTCAATCATGACAGTAAGTTGTCATTATAGTACTCGGAGTTTCAAATGTCGAAGCTAAGAGCTACGATGCATTCTAGTCTGCTATTAATGACAATAAACGCTCTAACAAAACCGTTGAATAAAAGGGAAGTTACTCTAATAGGTAGAAAAAGAAAAAAGAAAAAAAGAAAAAGAGATAAAAAATACATGCAACCATCTTCTCACAATACGTAGATATAAACCTCCAGCGTTCATAACGTCCCCTTCATTTATACAGATATGCATATGTTTGTATATGTGCGGGTCTAGTTGTGTGATAGGATGTATATGTATATATATATATATGTGTGTACATATATATATATATGTATATACGTGTATGCGCGAGTGTGAATGTATGCCTACACACACACACACACACATATATATATATACATACTCTTTACTCTCTCTTTTACTTGTTTCAGTCATTTGACTGCGGCCATGCTGGAGCACCGCCTTTAGTCGAGAAAATCGACCCCAGGACTTATTTTTTGTAAGCCTAGTACTTATTCTATCGGTCTCTTTTTGCCGAACCGCTAAGTTACGGGGACGTAAACACACCAGCATATATATATATATATATA
>NC_068982.1:80371570-80376174 GCF_001194135.2 Octopus bimaculoides | reverse complement strand
ATATATATATATATGTACATGTGTACGTGTGTGGATGAGTATGTAGATGCACATATATGTTTGTATGTGTATGCGCATGTACATATACATGCTTGTGTGAGTGTGTACGTATGTAGACGTTATGAACGCAGGAGGTTTATGTCTATGTATTCTGAGAATATGGTTGCAGGTATTTTTTTTTTCTTTTTCTACCTATTAGAGTAACTTACCTTTTATTCAACGGATTTTCATAGCGTCAATTGCCATTTATAGCCGACGAGAATGCATCGCTCCGACATTCGAACTCCGAGTACTATAGTGACAACTTACTGTTTGTTCTAAATTATAACTTATATAAATAATCCTCTATTTATCTAATATCAAGGTCTCATTCTTTTGTTGTCACTTTGCTGGTTTGCTGTGATGCACTTATTATTATTATTATTATTATTATTATTATTATTATTATTATTATTATTATTATTATTATTATTATTATTATTATTATTTGGAGATGTACTACTGTCAACTGTTCACTACCAGTGAACTAAGGTAACACCTCTTATTTTTGGAGCACCTTCCGGAGTATTCGAGCGGTTCCAAGCAGTGCTATTTTATGCAAGTGCTCCACCGTTATCGCAGCCCCTATTTATTCCATTCATTGTTCCCAGTGCTCCGACAATTATTGGTACTACGACCACCTTTTTCATCGACCATAACTGCTTAACCTCCCAAGCAAACCTGTCATATCTATCGACTTTTCTTTCTTTTTTATCGCATACCTTATTTTCAGCTGGGCATGCTATATCTATGTCTGGCTTCCTATTCTCTACCTCATGGTTGCACTGAATCATAAAATCCCTCACGATATTTGCATTATCATTTTCGATGATGCCTTTGGGTTTGTGGTTTTACCAATTTTTTGCTGTCAAGTCCATACTTGTTGCAAAGTGTCCAATGGACAAGCTTTGCTATATTGTCGTGGCATCTCTTATATTCTTAGACGCTTGTGGCGTACATTGACTGGTAATATGCCTTACGGTTTCATCGTTTTTTGCACAAATTCTGCACTTATCACTTTCTGATGTGTTGTCTATTCTGTATTTGATGTAGTTTGTTCTTAGCGCTTGCTCTTGGGCAGCACAGATTAAAGTCTCCGTTTCCGGTTTTAAATCACTTTTAGTCATCCACAGCCAACTCTTTTCTCTGTCTGCCTTATCTTCAACATCCCTATGAAATTGTCCATGAATTCTTTTCTTTATCAACCTATTTTCAGTTTCATTCGTTTTCAATTGCTTGCACAGTGATTAATCTTTGCATTCTTCCATCCTACACAAGCCTGACCTTCTTACTTCTAATAATAGCAGTTCTGTGGCATTTTGTCTTCTGCTCTAATGCTGTGTTCGCATCCAATAAGTCCTCTTCCCCTCTTTTTCTTGGTACATACAGTCTGTCTCTGTCACTTTTTGGGTGGAGTGTCCCATATCTAGTTAGCAACTTCCTTGTCTTTCCGTCCATGCAATTGATTTTGCCTCCCTTCAAGACTCACATACCACACTTTCTCAGTCCGAACTCCATTCTGATATCAGCACTGAAAGTATACACTATATCAACGCTGGAACTGACTTGGGCTTCATCTTTACCATAATGCTTGAGGTCATCCATGAATAACAAATGGTTGACTTTTTGTTGGCGGCTTTTGAATACATACCCAGCTTTTGCTTTCCTGAGAATCAGTGTTAGTGGCATAAAGCACAGTACAAAGATCAGTGGGGACACTGATGACCCTCCTGATTTCTACTGTCCCTAAACTTACTTCCGTATGCTGTCATGTCCGTCCTCCAATTCGAGATACGTTTCCCAAGCAATCGCACTTACGCTTGTAACCCTTCTGCTCATGTGGCAAGACTCCATTTTTTCCAGTATTCCAGTCAATAATTTCCACATAAGTGGCAAACAGGATATCGGCCTATGTTTTTCAAGCACAGCACTGTCCTACCCACTGTCAACCACTCTAGTGTTACTTGGTCGGCATTTAACAGGGTGTTGAGTTGTGCAGCTATTCGTGCATGACATTCACTAGATCTTTTGATCCAGTAGCCTTGAATTCCATTTGGTCCCGGGGCCTACCAGTTGCTCATTTTTTTGCTGATTTCCTTCACTTCCCTAACTGAAATGACTAGTTCTGCCTGTTTTGGAGAGACTGTTGTATGTTTCAGTTCTTGCAACCATTCAGCATCCTTCTTGTTCTCCTTGTCTTTGATCCAGATGTCACTCCAAAACCTTTGACTTTCATTGTTATCTAGTATCAACTTTTCATCTGTACACTCTCCATTTATTTCTTTATAGAATCTCTTCTGATCTACTCTGAATAACCTATTCTGGTGGTAACCCTTCATTCTTTGGTCGTATTTTACCATCTTTGCTTTCTTTGCAACGAGGCGCTGTTTCAGCTCCTCCATTACCACTTTCAGGCCCTTTATTTCAATATTATACTTCTTTTCAGGGCCCTATATTTTTGTTCGCTTTTAAGCTCCCCTTTCTCTTTTCGGTCTAACACAGAAATGTCCTTCGAAAGCATATCTAACCCTACCTATATTCTTCTTTTCCACCATGGATCATTTCTTTTGTCACTCCCATTATATTTCTTTTTCTTGACATCAACACCCACATTTTCTGCTACAACAATACTTGCTGCCTTGATCAAATTATGTTTCTGTGATGTTATTTGTTCTGATGTATTTCAGAATTTCATTGACATTTTTCGTTTCTTGGTTCAATTTCCTTCGATCAACCTTTTTAAGGTTGCAAATAATGTCGCTATCGTTCTCCTGTAGTCTTGCCTTTATTCTGTCGTAGATTGCCTTTTGTTCATCTGTCATGTTGCCATTAGTTTTATTGTCTTCTTTTAGAACATCTATATGTCTCTCATCAAGTAAACTACCACTGCTACTTTGCTGTGCTGTGGGATTACTCTTATTAGTTAGAGCTGTATTTTCATCGTTATCTCTGCTGCTATTTTTCATGACCCGTCTTTTGATAGCTTCGAGCTCTACTTCTGTGAACCAACAATTTTTTTCTTATTGCTGTAGCTTGATCACATAGTCTTTGTTCCGTGAGTTGAAACAATCCCTTTTCCCTCCAGTGATCATACATACGTTGTCGGTAACCCCTAATTTGAGCACCATTTTCATCTACCGGGCTGCTCAGGTAGTAACACTCCATGGCCACAGCATTAATTTGCTTGCTCCATCTACGACGCGTGTGGTGGTCCCTTTCTGGATACCGACAGGCTGGAGCCGGACCAGAATCTCTGAGCCTACCGAGTGCAACACTGTCACCATCATTGGCTTCAGTTTCATTACCACCGTTATTCACAATATTTTGTTTTTCATTGTCACTCATATGAGGTAGCGATTATCAGGTTGCGCAATTACCAGTGTTTTTATTGTGACACCCGCTTCCTTTCATTATTATTATTATTATTATTATTATTATTATTATTATTATTATTATTATTATTATTATTATTATTATTATTATCATTATTATTATTTTTATTATCATTATTATTATTATTATCATCATCATCATTATTATTATTCTTATTCTTCTTATTATTATTATTACATATATATATATATATATATATATATATATATATATTACTTTCTTTTACTTGATTCAATCATTACAGTGCGGCCATGCTGATGCACTGCCTGGAAGAAATTATTGTCGGATGAATCGACTCCAGAACGAATTCTTTTTAAAGCCTGATACTGATTCTATCGGTCTCTTTCGTCGACCCGCTGATTCATTGGTGCTTGAACACACCAATACTTGTTGTCAAGCGTTGGTGGGAGCAAGCATCCCTACATACACACACTCACAAATACATACACAGATACACGCATATACACACGCACACACACACATACACGCACACAGACACGTATAAATATACTACTAGCTTCTTTCAGTTTCCGTCTACCAAATCCACTCCCAAGGGACGAAGTTATAGTAGAGGACACTTGCTCAAGTTACCAAGCAGTGGGTCTGAAATCAGAACCATGTGGTTGGGAAGCAAGCTTCTTATCATACAGCTAATCTTGTGCCTATATAACTTTTATCTTTTATTTGCCTCTGTCATTAAACTCGGGCAGCGCCTTCGAGAATTTTAGTCGAACGAATCAACCCCAGTACTATAGTTTTTTTAAAACCTGGTACTTATTCTGTCGGACTCTTTTGCCGAACCACTATAATACGGGGACGTAAGCATTCACGTAAATGTACACACGGATAGAAACGCGCGCGCGCAAACACACGCACACAAATAAAGCCATATATATATATATAAATATATGACATAAGTAAATAAATTAATATATAGCTATATCAGATATAAAAAGATATCGATATCAAGACTTGTAAGTGCATTTCAAAATAACAGATAACGAATTTATATGAATATACCATATATAGCAGCAGCATAAAGAGAAAACATGGAATTATAAAGCAGAAACATAACAATGAACATAAGGCTATACACACACACACGCACGCACACACACACACACACACACACACACACACACACACACACACACACACACACACACACACAC
>NC_068982.1:80369402-80370862 GCF_001194135.2 Octopus bimaculoides | reverse complement strand
ATATATACATACATATATACGACGGGCTTCTTTCGGTTTCCGTCTACCAAATCCACTGACAAGGCTTTGGTCGGACCGAGGCTATAGTAGAAGAGACTTGCCCAAGATGCCACGCAGTGGGACTGAACCCGGAGCCAAGAGGTTGGTAAGCAAGCTACTTACTACACAGCCGCTCCTTGTCTCTACTAAGTATAGAAGCAGGTATGTTACGTAAGATTAATTTCGAGAGTCTGATCAAAAACTTTGCAATTAGAAAAACTTGAGTAAAACTGTTCGAATATAAATATTGTGAAATATCTTTTATAATATATCTTTGACTTGTTTTCAGGCATTAGACTACAGCCATGGTTGAAATAGGCGCTTGGATTGTAATTCGTGAATACGTGTGAAATGCATGTACATTATTTGCGCTTATGGCGGTATGTATAATGTATTTTTTCATTTATTTTCGTCCGATATGTCACCACTGATGATCGGAAATGGTTTTTAATAACTCATACCGTGAAATCTATAGATTTGCGACTATCCGAATTATTTTATAAATCCTCGCTATCTATTTTCTTTGCATACAACCTTGTGTAGTATATACAAACATATATAGGGCATGCTTCGTTCAGTTTCCGTCAACCAAATCCACTGACAGGATTTTGGTCGGCACATGGGTATAGTACAGTAGAAGACACTTGCCCAGGGACTGAACCCAGAACCATGTGGCTGGCAAGCAAGCTTATTAGCACAGACATGCCGGCGTCTATATATACATATATATAGAGAGAGATAGGTAGACAGATAGATAGATAGATAGATAGATAGTTAGATAGATAGATAGATAGATAGATAGATTGGCTTGTGTGTTTTCTCGTCTACGTTTTGTTTGCAATGTCCTGTACCCAGATATGCACCTATACATACAGGTGGATGCCGGTATGCACATACTTGTACGTATATATGCATATACTCATTTACTATTTGTTTTGACATGACCGAACGCAGCGTCACCAATCAGTAAGTAGTTTTCGCAACTTCATATTTTCCGACGCTACTCTACCTCTTTCTCTTTCTCTTCAATTTTTTCCTCCTCTCGTTCTTCCTCTGTTAATACTACGTATCTCCTTTTCCCCACTCGTACTTCCTCTCTTCCTCTTTTCCTCTCGTTGCTCACCTATTCTTCTACTTCCTCCCTTTGTTTCTCCCTCTACCACTCTCTCTCTCTTCCTCTTACACCGGCATGGTCACATGCTTCCGGTCAATAATCCTTTTCTTCCTTGGCTATCGCCGAGCAAACACGCGAACTTACTTCATCCACACTTTCAAGTTCGTGCCTCACAGCGTTCATACACATAATTTTCCCCGTCTGGCCGTATAGCCTTTTCTGTTTGTTTTCCTGTCTTGATTTTTGTCCGTCACTACATTCCTCCATGGCAAGGTTTAATTTGTGTATACAAATTTAATTTGCGGTC
>NC_068982.1:80364243-80366762 GCF_001194135.2 Octopus bimaculoides | reverse complement strand
ATATATATATATATATATATATACTGTTTTATACGATCACCTCACATGCATTAACCACGCTATGAATAGCTTCACCTATATGGAAGCCAAGTACGTTGTTCAGGCCTAAATACGTAAGTGAGTTTCCATGTACATGAAACTATTTGTAGCGTGGTTTATGTATGCTTGGTGATCGTATAAAGCAATATTTTACCCTCACCAGGTGGAATACACTTTTTGTTGAACCAAAATATACGGATCAGTTCATGATATCTACTGTGGAAAATCGGTGTTTGTTTGTTTGTGGCGTTGTTAGCTAACTCCTACATCGTTTTATTGATTTTCATGAAACTTGACACGTGAGTAGAACTCATGTCTGGAAGCCTCGTGACATTCTTAGATTGCTGAAAAAGATTGATAATATGGTCCCTGGAAGGAACCTTTTTATCTACCTCATATTTTTTTAAACACTCAAGGAAAATAACCCATTTCATTCTTATGTTCGATTACTTTGAATATTGATGTTTTTGTGTCCTATTTCTAATTTTTGCAGACAATATCACTTTTATACTTTATTTGACATGTGTGTAGAACTCATGTCTGGAAAGCTCGTGACATACTTAGATTGTTGAAAAAATTGATAATAGGGCCCTTCCAATGGATTCTTCTATCTACTACATATTACTTATATTTTATTTAAACAACCCAAGGGAAATAACCCATACCACCTGCAGAATTTAGCGAAGTGATCAATATTTGATTCTCATGATCAGCCGACCTAATTCTGCATTTCACTACTCACAGTTTTGAACTGCTAAACAGTATTATTGCACTTCCTTAATTTGAATCTTAAACCTTAAAGACTTCATTCATACATTTCTATACATACATACTTTTTTGAATGCCCATTAGTCCGATAATTCTGCATTTTTGCGGTTACATTTTTTCCATGACAGTAGATAAATTTTTTATTCCACAACGTATTTGTAGTGAGTTCATGCAGGCAAAGTGTGGATTCGATCCTCGATTGCCAAATTTCACTTAACACTTCAACAGCGCTTTTCTCACGATAAAACAATAGTTCTTCTATGAATGACAGCAGTTATACATTTCCCAGATGCCTTCGCTAAGCAGAATAATGCCTCACACCAACCGCCGACAACTTCTCTCACCAACGTCCGACAATCTTTCTCGCTGACCTCCGAAAACCTCTCCCGTCAACCTCTAACAATCTTCCCTCCTCCAGCTGACAGTTTTTTGCAATTTTTCGTGACGGAAAATACACCTTTTGTGGCAGTTATAATGAAATTGCTTTCTTATATCAGAGTAAGAAGGTATATCAATAGAACATTTTTACCCCCGGGAATTACCGGGTACACCAGCTAGTATATACATATATACACACGCAAAAACAACAGAAACAGCTGTCAGCAAATGAAGTTCGTTGCATAATTTCCTGTTCCTTTGTCCTTTATTCAATTTCATATTATGCTCGGTATTCGCCGAGCACATTTTTGAGAAGTATACCTAAGATAGATTCTAACACATTTTAGTATCGCTATGCCTACAAATCAGTAAATACACACACACATACACACGCACACACACACACAAACTTATATATACATACCTATATACGCATATACGTACATGCATATATATATATATATATATATATATATATATATCGCATGCACATCAATGTATAATTGACAATATAAAATACACATATAGATGTATTCACATGCACGCGCGCGCGCACACACGCCATACAACATAAAGTATTGAATTTTTTTAATTATCACCAATTCTGGATGATGTTTCATAATTAACAGAGGGCAATTTAGACCAGCTCCATACGAAAAGGAGAGACAATCAGAAGAACAAACTCTAGTGAAGGAAAGAGATGCTTTTATTGAAAAAAGGTAAATGGATAGATAATATTTAGACTTATATATAGATGTATCCTTCACTGTCAATGTTTGAAGGATGTACATGATGGCGGAGAACCGATACTCTTCGAGTGAAATCCATCGAATTCGGAACGCTCTTTCTCACGTTTACCATAAAAAATATATGAACCAAAAATTAGTCGGTTGCTGAGAATTTGAAATAAACGACGCTATTGTACACAAATAGCGATACGTCATATAGTAAATGAAAATATCCAAACGAATGTACACGTATGCAGGTTTCTGTAATGATGCACATTAATGCACAGGAATTTATATTGCAGTATTGGGGTGGGGTGCCACTTGCATATACCGGTGAGTGTGCATATACCGCATGTGCATGCGATTGGGTGGGCGCGTGTTGTCTTCAGTCAATTCTTGGAAACAATGCATAATTAAACCTCGTCATTGATGCTAACTAATGAAGCTGAGTGTGTATATATAAGTTCTTGTGTGAATGTATGTACATGCTAGTGCGTGTGTATGCATATCTATACATTATTTTATGTATGCGTGAGTACGTGTAAACGTGTGTGTATGTGTATACATATACATATGCATACATATATATATATATATGTATATATA
>NC_068982.1:80362745-80363215 GCF_001194135.2 Octopus bimaculoides | reverse complement strand
ATATATATATATTTATACATACATAAATACACCGACAAGCACATACATACTCACAGATACGTGTACACATATACAGATGTGTACATAATATATATGTGTGTGTGTGTCTGATTATGTATGTATATACATCATATATGAATATACATACAGACACATGTATACATTCACACATATATGCACACACACATTATATCCTTAATTAAATTATACCACTTATTATATCTGATTTAATTATATTGGTTATTGACGCTGCTTCTAATACTTCAGATGCTGGTTCTGTTGCTGTTCTTGTTGTTGCTGTTAATGCTGCTGCCGTTGCTGCTGTTCACATAGCTACTACTACTGCGATTAGATCCTATGCATGCTATGGTGCTGCTACTGATCTTAATTTATTTTGATATATATACATACATACATACATGCATACACACAAGAACATATAATATATGTATATATATATATATATATAT
>NC_068982.1:80362015-80362255 GCF_001194135.2 Octopus bimaculoides | reverse complement strand
TATATATATATATATATATTCATTGGTACACAATAACCAACACTTGTGTATTAATAATTGGGTATTCTATCCGCAGTATATTGGATAGATACTATCCCTTAGTTGGTTAGATTCACAACCTTTAACTCTCTTATATGTATGTATGTATATCTACACATACACACACACACACACACACACATATACATATACAAGCGTACGAATATATTACTACTACTACTACTACTACTACTACTACTA
>NC_068982.1:80355234-80360296 GCF_001194135.2 Octopus bimaculoides | reverse complement strand
TTATTATTATTATTATTATTATTATTATTATTATTATTATTATTATTATTATTATTATTATTTAATTTTGTCGTAGCAAGTGGATCTTATCAGTATTTTTCTATAATCATCCTTCTTAAGTAAAACGTGATGTGTACGATGACCAGCGAGAATCAAAACAGTGGCTTACATATTTATTCTGAATTCGTTCCGACAGATTCGAACGGGAATATGCTAGTTGCTGTTGTATCTCGACAACACAGCTTCTCTTTGAGATGAATGTTTGTTCATAAGCCGCTTTATTCTTAGTACTAAAGCATATTTAAATAGCTTCACACAATTTGCAAATTTCCTCAGGCATCTCTCACTGACGAAGACATTAATTCGTCATAGACACCTATGAGCTTAATTATCAAAACACATTATGTCTGGAGATAGGCTATTTGATGGATACTATTCATTTCAATATACAGGTTCACATTATCTCCAAGTACCTTTTTATTTTAACTGCATCTATTATATACTTTTGCATATAGCATCGTTTGAAATTTAATCTTTTTCTATAGCGATTTTTCTTTGCAAGCAAAATTTCTTCTTCTTATAACTAGGATATGCTTATTCGTATACAGAATACATACAAAGGAATGTTAGTGTCCGTGGATTTGGGCAGTTGCTGCATCTCTTACTTTAGTAATGACCTTGAAAGTGATGATATATCAATAAATATTCTTAAAAGAAGCGCTACAGATGTACCAACACACACGAGATTGAAACATAGCCGACCTCACGCACTTCTCATGAGGAATTCCGGAAGGAGCTTCGTGAAACCACCGCTGAGACGCTTCCGAATAAAAGAAAAGCCGTTGGGAAACAGTTTATAGCAGAGACTCCATCTAAGAATATCTGAAGAAGGAATTGTATTCCGAAATATCATCGGACTATAGATAACTAAATTACAAGTATATAGTCCCATTTTTTGAATCATAGTGCATTGTTGTACCATTCAAAACTTTTTATTCTTTACAAATAATACACAATGCTTCAAGCGAACTAGAATACTCTCCAATAAATATTCTGTTGTGTTGACAGCAACTTATGCTGCAGGTAATTGTGTAGCAAATATGTAAGCATGCAACTTATATTGAAAATATGCCTCTTTATACGCGAAAATGGGTACAGTTTTGAATTTTTGCGTTAGTACCTGGGGCTCTTGGTATTGAGTGGTCATGGGCTCGGGGAAAATAGTGAGAGAGTGTAAGGAATATAGATTAGTTATCCAGTTGGATAGGTAAATAATTGAAGTGCAGTAATGCTTAAAATCCCAATTTCTCCGCGGACTTTTAAAATGATGGCTGTTGAATTTAGGATATTTAGCTTCTCTTTGATACAGAAGTTGTCTTTGCTACCTCGTCTCTTATACTTACTGTACTTGGCTATAATACTCCAGTTTATTTCGGGGTTCTCCACGCTCCTCTCTTTAAGTCTCCGTACCACATTGGACAAAATTGTAGCTATGTTCGTATAAATATGTTCACATTTTCTACGATCAGTTGAACTGATAATACATACACCTACGTACCCAATCACATAACCAATCGCATATACACACGCACGTACGTGCACGCACACACTCATATAGTCTCACTTTCACTTCTATTGTAGTGGTGGTGGTATCTCGTAGTCCAAGAAAGATGGTTTCGCAATTTCTTGCTGAATAACCAGCACAAGTGATGATTTTGCATTTATCAAATGTTTGTGCAGTACATCAGCTTACCCATTCCATTAAATCGACTGAACAGGTGTACAGTGTACTAAACATCAGGTGTGGAAGTGATCGCAGAGCACAACACATCACTTGGTCCAGGAATGGAAACCACGATTTCGTGATTGTGAGTGCAAAACTTTAACCATAGGCCATGCGCCCTCACATTGCACATATACACATATATAAAGCTACGTTTGTATTTAAATATTTTGCGCCATGGCTCCTTGTTTTTTTGTTTTGTTTTTTTTTTTGTTTTTTTTTTTTGTCAGAATGAAAATGCCATGTGAAAAAAACCTAAGTTTAGCTTAGCTTCGCTTTCAGACATAATAATTGCAATTATATTTTTTGTGTAAAAAGTTAAAAATAAATCACAGTTGTTTGAAGTTTCAAAAGATTCTTCTCTTTTATTTTCGACTTGTTTCGTGTTTAGCACGTGTATTAATGTCTGAATAAAAAATATTATCAAGTGCTGTGTGTCAGTATACTTCAGTCTAACGCCCTCTGGGAAAGAGAATGAATCGCTGTCTTTCACGTGACTCATGCTTAATTTGATTAGTGACAAAGTGAATGTGAACTTCCTTTTTGAAATACTTGGTTCATCCTCGCAGACCTTCTTTGTAAATGTTGGAACTTTTCGGCGTATATTTATGAGTTGTTGCTTAGTTCTCAACTTAGCCCTGTCCCCAGTTCAGCCCATCCAGCTGCACCCGATCAGTATAGTGTACCTAAGACTTTATTATACAATGTGTCCTCATTATTCTTAAAAACTGAAGTGATTCGTTTTTGTATTGTTTTGCAAGATTGTTGGCGTCAATCATGTGCTAAAACTGATATTGTTGTAATTTGGGAGGGTAATACTGCCATTTAAACCACATGCACTGGCTATGTTTCACTTCGGGTTTATGACCAATCAATTAGATAATTAATCAGTTGATTAATTGTTTAATCGATTAGTCAATCACAGCCTGTGACTTTATCACTGATGAACAGTAATTAAGCAATAAGTGCCGAGAAGAAAGAGATGATTGAGAGCCGCAGTCATTGATAAGATCAAAAGCTTTGAAGAAGGACTTTGACAGGTTAATCGATCAACCATCAGATCAATAGATTAATTATCTAGCTGACTGGTAATAAAATTAAAGTGAAATATAACCAGGTTGGGTATGATTTTAGTTACATAAGACTAATATTTCTAACAGGTCTATTCCCGTAGGGACCTCATTCTGGACTGATGTATTTGAAGGCTGTATTTGTAGATATTGTTGTTGATGATGATCCACTTTAACATGAGGTAGATCATCATTAATGTAAACCTCACGACCAGGTGCATCTACAGAACCACATCTGAAGACAAAAGATTAACTATTAAACCTCCGGTAACTTTGTTGGCGTGAGTTACTAGTCGGAACCTACTCTTCTTGAGGCTATACTCAAATAACACAAAGATGGATTGTCACATGGTAATATGGAGCAGCGAAACTCTCGTCAGCTACACGTGCTGCCACTACTGACAACAATTGAAGTTAGCATTTACCTTATTCGTCTGAACCTCACGAAATTAATGTCTTTACTACAGACACACTGCAATAATTGGTCACGATATGAACCGCAGAGCTTTCGGTTGACCGATTGATACCACAATCATTCAGCCATCTTGAGAATTGGAATGTCTTTATGGTAATATTTGAAATTCGTATACGTTGATGGAAGTCAATAGTCAAGAGATATGAGTCAATAAGTATTGTAATATTGTAATTTTGAGGTGCATGACCTAGTGGTTAGAGTATTCGGCACACGATCGTAAGGTCATCAGCTCAATTCCCGGCGGTGCGTTTTGTCCTTAAGCAAGGCACTTTATTTCACTTTGCTTCAATCCATTCAGTTGACACAAATGAGTAGCACCTGTATTTCAAATGGCCAGCCTTGTCATATTCTGTATCACGCTGAATCTCCCTGAGAACTACGTTAAGGTTACGCGTATCTCTGGAGTGCTCAGCCACTTGCATGATAATTTCAGGAGCAGGCTCTTTCGTTAATCGGATCAACTGAGATACTTGTCGTCTTAATATACGGATTGCCAGTAATTGTAGTTTTATGGATTTTTGGTTGCTACGAAGTTCTTGTTGCTGTTTATTTTCGAGATTGGTTTTTATTGATCATATTTATGGCCTTTTACCATAAGTATGGTCAGCCAGACCAATTTGCCTTATTGTCACTTTACATCTATAGTATACAACGTCAGTCTTCTTTTCAAGACACTAGGGATTAAGTTGAGGCAATTTAGAAACTATTTCTAGCAGGTCAGACAACCCCATAAAGGACTCCTCGTATATGTTATTTGTATCTTTTATCTTTCATCTTTATCTTTTACTTATTTCAGTCACTAGACTCCGGCCATGCTGGGGCACTACCTTGAAAATTTTTTAGTCGAATGCATCGACCTCAGTACTTTTTAAAGCCTGACACTTATTCCATTGATCTCTTTTGCTGAACTGCTAAGTTACGGAGACGTAAACACTCCAATAATGATTGTCAAGCGGTGGTGAGGGACAAACACAGACACAAACACACACACATAGATATATACATATATGACGGGTTTCTTTCAGTTTCCGTCCACCAAATCCACTCACAAAATTTTGGTCAGGATTATAGTAGGTTGTAGAAGGCGCTATATACGTGGCGACACTTGCCCAAGTTGTCAAACAGTGGGACAGAACCCAGAGCCATGTGGTTGGGAAGCAAGCTTCTTAACACGCAACCATGTCTGTAGTGTAACTTTGTGGAACCAATCTTCAGTGATTCTAACTATAGTCCCTGTACTGTAGAATATACTAGTTTTGTCAGTCTTTGCAGATATTTTGACGAGTTCAAATTCTGTTTCGGGTTTCCCTCTGTGATCCTGCTCTAGTGTATTACTTTGGGAGTTTGTAGTCTAGTCTTCAGGCGTCAGGTTGTTTCGTAGATAAGTTTCTCATCAATTGGTGCTCGAATATAGTTCTGAAGATCATATTTATAATTAAACATTTTACTATCCGATTATCTATATCACAATCAAAATGTTCCATCTCTGTAACTGTTGTGTACAAGATCTGGTTCACAATCCGGCAATATATCTATCTTTGCAGGCTTCAAGTTTTGAAATTTGACTTTGAAGATATCGAGTTCGTTAGAGGATTTTTGTGGGCGTTTAAAATGAAGAGTGAATGTAAGCTTCTTTCCCTGGATTATCTTTGAAGACTACAAGATGAATGAGTATATACATACATACATACATACATACATACATACACACATACATGCATATATATATATATA
>NC_068982.1:80351066-80354230 GCF_001194135.2 Octopus bimaculoides | reverse complement strand
GAGAGGAGAGAGAGAGAGGAGAGAGATAAGGAGAGAGAGAGAGAGATAAGGAGAGAGAGAGTGAGAGAGAGAGAGAGATAGAGAGAGAGAGAGAGAGAGGCGAAGATTCTGAGGACGAAATTTACCAAGTTCTGTGTGTAATGCTGGTTGGTTTATGCCCACAGTGAACAGAAATTCTAATAAGAGGAAAACAATCGAAGAAGGAAAAGAAATTTCTTCAAGATTAATGTTACCATGATACCCGTATTATATAACGCTGTTTAGAAAACAACAGACATGACAAACTACTCTTGTTTAACCCTGTAAATATTAAAATAAATCCCATTTTTATAACCTTGTTTTCATAGAATCTATTTTCATCAGAGTCTTACACTTGTGTGGTATCAAACAAATTGAAGCACTGCTATAATTTCTGGTTATTTCGTCATCTTTATAGTAAATTTGTCAAGATCATCTTCGTAATGCATTCAGCTCTTATAATATTTACTTTGTTTCGGTTTTTGGTCAACTTCTATTTTAATTGTTAGTCTTTGAAAATTATAGTTTTTAAACTTTTCTGTTTCTTTGTACTCGTTATATTTGTTTTGCAGTCTTTGATCTGATTATACATTTATTATATAAATTAGTTGTTGAATACAAAAATAAATTTAAAAATATAACTTGCAATTGACTTCGTGGTCATCGTCAACATTTTAATACATGCACACAGAAACTCACAAACACACACGCACACATACATACAAAGAGAATTTTCTGTCTGTCTGTCTGTCTGTCTCTCTCTGTCTCTCTCTCTCTCTCTCTCTCTCTCTCTCTCTCTCTCTCTCTCTCTCACACACACACACACACACACACACACATGTAAACACTTGGAAGCGTTTATATTATCAGCTCTTGTTGGAAAAGCTTGAGGACGACCCACCTCCAAATGACGTGGAATCCCACTCCCAGTTGAAGAGCTCCCCTCTGTCCCAGAAGCACCATGGAATCATTGGAAATCACTCAATTACACGAACTCAAGAACGAGTCGATCATGAGTTGCTTTGGTCAAATAGGACTACAAAATCACCTATGAATGTGAAGAAGCAGACCATATTATGGAACACTGCCTTGTCTGCGATCGCTACCCTGCCCCTGCATCTCTAAAGACCTCACAGAGCTTAATAAAAATGTGACAAGAAATGAGAAACCCTTTCTTTATAACCGTTATGCTTCGAAAGAATAAAAAGTAGAAGTGTAAACACTTGTTCAGTGGTTGAAAAATGTAGTTTCAGAAAAAATACAAAAGTGAGCTCAAACTTTCATTTTGAAATTGCGTCGAAAACATGATTCAGAAGTCACTGTAAAATGGTACAAGTATCAAATTGCAGCAGTGTTTGGAAAAACAAGCCAAGCAAAAAATATCTTACGGTATTTTAACAACTAATCAGATTTTAAGTATTTATACAAGGGTCTAAGGAAAATAAATTAACGAACGTTATATAGAATCGACATTGTTACTCGTACAATCCATAATATTTCTCTTAAAGATATATGGAAACGGAAAAGTCAGAACTATGATTCTAAAACTGAAGAATGTGTAGTAGGAGACCAAAGGTGCTTGTTGAAATTTGATTTATGAAAAGATTCCTTTCTTGAAATTATTCCAGGTGAAAAGAAAACCACTTTTTCTTCTTTCTCTTCGATCCTCTTGTCACCAGGATGTTATGTCGATTACCAACGATATTTTTTCATTTTTCACGACGACAATATCAGATTTCCGACGGCTGATCTGATGGTCACACAGACTCATTGCATCCCATAGGATTCTGCGATCTTCATTCTCAGTAATTCTCTGTGAAATGTGGTCATACCACACCTCTGACCTTTCTAGGTCATAATTTCCACAGAGCTCCCAATGGAAGATTCTTGACACGTTGTCGTGTCCTTTGTATTTGCGTTGTGTCAATTTCAGGCATTCCCTAATAATATGCCACACATTTTCACCATACATTCTGCTTTTGCCGTCCTCAGTTGTGTCATCAGTTCCGCACTTCACATAGTCAGTCCTTGACGCTTGTTCTTGTGATACAGATATAAGTGCTTCTGTTTCTATCTTCACTCCTCCGCCCTTCTATCTTGGAACTCGAATCTCTTGCAAACTGACCGTATATTTTTTTCTTTCCATGCGATTTCTTTTTTGTGTTCATTTTCTTTTTAGAATTTCCTTTTTTTAGCACAATTATCAATTTTGATGATGCCGGACTTCTTCACATGCATTAACAACAGTTCCACGGCATTTTCAGCATGCCACCCTAACTATTTTCCACTGCTTCAACACACTCCTGACAACTGATTAAACCTCTCCCACACTTTCTTCTGGACAAGTACACCCTATGAGTGTCACGCTTGTGATGGAATACTCCGTATACTGTCAACAGCTTCCGTCTTTTTGTATCCAGGCTTATAAGTTCTTTCTTTTCCCAGTTTATGATTCCATGTATTTACTACTTGGATTTTATTCCATTTAGTCAATTTTGAGTGCAGCACCAATCTTAGTCTTCGGAAATATTATTATTTCCTCAGCCGTTCTTTCAATTTCATTTCCATGATTTCATTGAATCCTAGTATGTCAAGGTACTTATGCCCTTCCTTTTCAATTGGCTTCATTACGTCTCTACTTGGTAATTCTATCCATGCCAGGAACATACCTTGCCTATTCTGAGGTTCATTATACTGCACTTCATAACTTCGAATTCCACCGTAACATCAACACTAAAACAATGGACCATGTTTGCCTTGGAACTTACCTGGACCTCATCTTTGCAATACGGCTTCAGATCCTCCATGAAGACATGGTTGAATTTTTGTGTTTCTCCCTTGAACTAATATCCCAGGTTCACTTTCCTCAGTACCAAGGTAGAGGGATCAAGCAAAGTACAAAAAGGCTATGGGAATCAATTATCGCCGTGGAAAAGTCCCCCCCTGATGCCCAGAATGTTCAAGCTTTGTTTGTACGACGTCAGCTCAGTTTTCCAACTCACCATACTTCTCTTCAGAAAACATGTAACGTTCCACACACACATATATACATTCATATAATACATGCATTACATATATATTTTTTATGTGTATGTGTGTGTGTACATTTTATATATACATATATGTGTATATAAATATTATATATA
>NC_068982.1:80349075-80350846 GCF_001194135.2 Octopus bimaculoides | reverse complement strand
ATACAGATAGATAGTTAAATAAGTAGATAGACAGGTAAATGGATAGATAGACAGACACATACATACATACATAAATACATGCATATAATGTTGGGATCATTTTGTACATGCACGGAAATGGGATTAAGAAATGAGAAAGGTAGTCATGTGGTTGCAGATTTAATCTAATGCATGGAATCTTTGACAGTTATCTTCGGCACAAGTGAATGAAACTGGAGAAATAGAAATTATGCAAAGCAAGTCGGGTAGAATCTACCTCTTCAAAGGTGGTAAACTTGAAATAGCACATGATACAACTTCTTAGTTTTGAGTCTGTTTAATAGAGTCAAGTCTGTTAGAAGTATTCGGCCAAATATCCTATCAAGGTGGAACATCTCTACTTCCACTTAACAGCGTCTGAAACTTTACGTTTTCTTTTCTTTTCTAACCAATCCACAAGAAATATTGACTATAGAAATGTATCATGATAATAATAATAATGCATTCTTACTTTGGCACTGATTACAGGTTTCAATTTATTTTGACTCCAGTGTGTATCTGGTACTTATTTTGAGCGACCTATTGATAATTTTAAACCAGATGACCACTGTGTTACTCTTGTTTCATTAACGAAAGTTGACGCTTTCTTAGTTCTGTCATCAATCTTATTAAAATGTGCGCGATAATTAATCGACCTCACTCTTTATGGCCTTCATTAACCTGTAGTTCTGTGATCTTTGAAAGTGATGTATGTTTCGTGTTTGGTTAAGCACTGTAATCTGCTGCCTCGTTTGTTTACGCATTTATAAATATGCAAGTTAACTTTTCTGTAGTCTTCTGTAGTGGCACTCTACATATCTTTAGCTAATTCATAAATATTTTTTCGTTTTATCGGATTTCTTAATGTACATGATATCAGAATTTAGTTTATTTCTGAAAAGTGTTGTCGTACTTACGACATTTTACTTCGCTGGTCTTCTAAGCCGCCTCTAATCCAAAACACAGATTAATCTCAAGAGTGAGATCGGATTAATTACGAAAGACATTTTAAATGACTTGCAAGATACAATTAAAAATGTCAACAACCTTCATCACAAGAACCACAGTAACATCGCCATTTTCTCGTTTAATGATAGCATTGACTAAAGTGAGCGTATATTCACTCATTTCGATATTGCCAAATTTTCTCTTTCGATACCCAAATCACTAATTATTAAAGCCTTAGATTAAACCAACACACACTACGTCATTAATGTCAGTATATGGAATTCATTACGAATACTAGGAACACTTCAATCTTGGTTGGCGTCTCTAAAGAAGAGGAGATAATTTCAAGGAAAGAATAGTAAATTTCATGGTTTTATTTATGTGCCAAAAAAAGTTAATCTAGTATTTGCTGCATTCGCGGGACAATGCTTCGGTTATTGGCCTCATCAGCATAAAACCGAAGGGAAACAACAGAAGAATGTCAATTGCATAAATTTCAAAGACAAAGTTAAATACACACACACACACACATACGCGCGCGCGCAACATACACACACTTAGCAGAAGCAACAGAGTGATTCAACATCCGAGAGTTTTGTGCTTTACCCCTTATCAATCTATGTGGCAACGCACGAAACCCTCGGACCTTGAATCACTCTGTTACTTCTGCTAGATATTAATAAAAATACACATATACACACATTTTGAGTTGTACTTTTCCTTTTTGCATCCCCATTCCTGTCCTATATAAATATGTGTGTGTGTGTGTGTGTGTGTGTGTGTGTGTGTGTGTGTGTGTGTGTGT
>NC_068982.1:80347497-80349063 GCF_001194135.2 Octopus bimaculoides | reverse complement strand
GTGAGTGTGTGTGTGTAGTCAATTCAAATAAACGAATAAAAAACGAAAAAAAGAAGAAACGAACGCGAGGACGAACACAAGAAGTGTATTAGCTTGACACTCGGTGAAAGGAGAGCGTTTGACGTTTCGAGCATAGATCTTCGTCGGAAAGGAGAAAGGGAAAAGCCTAAAGAAAGAGAAATCGCCAGCGGCATATATATATATATATATATACATACACACACAATACACACACAATACACACACACACATACACATGCTCATACACGCTCATGTATACATATATGTGTATGTATGTATGGATATCGCAAGGCAGCTTCTCACATGTATTCCATATGTTTGTTCGATCTGTTTGTTATTCCTTCTCGTTAGTTGAACAGATATAACGATATAGCTCCGACGGCCTTTAGAAATGTGCTCTCTGAGTGAATATTAATCATGTTTGGTAACATTGTTCTATGTAACTTCATGTTTGTTTCTCACACATCACGCGCATGCACAAACATATATACACACATATACATATGTGTATATGTACGTACATGTACGAGGAGGTACCTGAAAGAAACCAGAATTTTGCAATATTATTTTATTCACTTAATTTTACATGTTTGCACTTTTATCACCTTCAAATTATACTCCATTTGAATCGATGCATTGATCTAGACGCGTTTTCCACTGTTCGAAGCAGTGCTGGAATTCTTGCGAAGTGATGCTTTTAACGTCTCCGTCGGTTTTTCTCTTCACCTCTTACACAATTGCAAATTCTGTAGCAACAGATTTCCTCGCCAGTAATGTTCTTCGAAAAAATGTCCGTATCGACTTCCAGCTGTTCGTTCAGTTCATGATACTCATTCAGTCGGGAATGCTTTTGATCTTCCGGGAGCAAACGAGGCACACATTTTTTTGCAACTCATTTTATTCACAATCCCTCGCTCAAAATTCATTGGCAGGAGTTCCAGGAAACACTAGTCATAACAAAGTTCGTCAATTGTTCGGTAATGGTCCTCCAAGATCAGTTCATTAATTTTCATGATGTCTTCATTCGTTCAAGAGGTCGCCTTTCACCCTGAATGAGGTTTGTCATCAAGTGACAAGTGGCCATTCCTAAAGCGTGAAAGACCACTCGTAAACTTGTGTTTTGCTCATGACAGCGTCCTTGTAAACTGTTTGAAGCATGACAACTGTTTCGGCCACCGTTTTTCTCAGCAGAAAACAGAATTCCACAGAAGCACGCTGTCCATTCATTTCAGCCATCGCTTGCTCCCGGAAGATCAAAAGCATTCATGACTGAATGAGTGTCATGAACTGAAAGAACAGCTGGAAGTAGAACCGGACTTTTTTTCGAAGGACACGGGACACAGGAGAAGACTGCAAAACAAAGACGTACCACGTGGCAGTACGACTGTACTTGACGACGCCGATCGGCATACTGATGCCTGAGGATAGCATCAAGTGGCTTCTAGCGGCGGAAGCCTGAACTACAGCAGGATTGATACACAGAAAATGTATCGGGTTATTTTTGCGTACCTCTTCGTATATACACTTATATACAAGTATATATAT
>NC_068982.1:80346390-80347115 GCF_001194135.2 Octopus bimaculoides | reverse complement strand
GAGAGAGAGAGAGAGAATCACAGTACCGCAGTATATATGAATATCAGTGGTGTGTTTAGACAAAAGCCACATAGTTTCCTTACCATTTTATGTTGTCAAAATATGTTTAACTTTAGACACAGCCATCTAGAAAATTACTCTTAATTCGCACAAGGAGAATTCAATATGTAAATTGGCGTCAGGTTGAGACCAAATTGAAATGACTAATATACTAACATAGAATAATAATAGCTATAATTATATCTAATTTAGGCACAAAGCCAGTAGTCTTTGTGCGGAGATGATAATGCCAGATCATCGTCCTCAGTACTTGACTGGTACTGTACTACATCTACCGCAAAAGAATGAAAGACAAAGTTTACATCGGCAGCATGTGAACGCAGGGCGTAGAGTCTTAACAAATAACGTAAAGACTGCTTCTGATGCTCTAATGTTGCATAATACGACCAACCACCTTACGCAATAACGGTTGTCGGCTTCTTGAAATATCTGTGCCTAAACAATGGATTTGCAAATACAATATCCCTGCATTCATTCTCTATTTCCTATCTTATCTAAGTTAAATATTACTTAACCATCCTCTCACACCGTCTCCGATGAAGGGATATAATAAATATCCTGAAACAGATGTAAGACCTTTTATTTATAAATGTTCTATAATGTACACAGCCTTGGTTTTTTTTATCTCATTACGAAAAGTAAATCGTTATATACATACATACATA
>NC_068982.1:80341639-80342890 GCF_001194135.2 Octopus bimaculoides | reverse complement strand
TATATACATATATATACGTATATATATACATATATATGCTTATACATATATGTATATATACATATATGAATATATATATATATATATATACACACACACTAGACTACCCATGACCCGTTGGGTCACCAGGAAACTCTGTGTTTTCCAGTAATGGAGTTTTGTTTCGTGGCTGTTTTTCTTTTCCAGGTTATTTCATATACTTTCAACGAATGTGATAACGAAAACACGTGTAAACGGCCCCTTTCTCCAGGAAAGGAAAGATTTGGCCGCTATCTCTTGCACACCCTGTTACCACGTAACAGGTATTTCGGTTCCTTTATCACGAATAGCTTTTACGTAGTAGCAGGGCGTGCAAGAAATTGCAGCGAGATCTTTCGCGGTGAGATACGTGGAATGCACTCGATAAAGGTTACAAACGGGTCGTTTACGAAATATTTACTGTATTCTTAAAGTCATTTTTACTTCAGAATATGTTTTTGATATGCCACAAAAAAATTTTGTATTAGTATTCACTTGAAAAAAAAACAAAAGAACATTAAAATATTGTCTGTTTGAAGAAAGCTAAGATATAAATACTTACTGTACAAACAACTTACATTTTTGAAATCATCTCCACATAAACATATTTCTAAATGATTAAAATATTGTGTTTAACAAAAGCGACAATAGAAGCATTTACAGTAAAAAAAAATGGTATTTTTTCGCTGTCAGCTCAGTGTCTAATATAAGATAAGAGTTTCTTCCTTTTCTAGATGAAGATTATTTTCAGAACATTTTCTCATTATGCGCCAGTTTAGCTGAGTAACATTGTAAGCAAGCAAGATTCAATCTGACTTTTAACAGCATTTACATATATACATACATACATACATACATACATATATTACATACATTACATATATGTGTGTGCGTGTGTGTGTGTGTGTGTGTGTGTGTATGAGTTAGAGGTTAAGAAACCATCTTAGGGATTTTAAATATCCAGTATACCACTGGATGTGTACTTACGTATTTATAACCAAGTGCTTACTATTGCTTGGCAATATCGCAATTGAATACTAGGTAGAGGTGAGAATAAGTTAAAAATTTACCTTTGATTTATAAGGCAAATTACAAAATGGAGAGGATAAACAATTGACAAACATCAGCCAGTAAACATTCAATTATATCTATTTATTTATTGATTACAAACATATATGTAAGTGATTCAAGTAAACGAATGAAATAAGCCAATAAATACGTAAACAGATATAT
>NC_068982.1:80340205-80341536 GCF_001194135.2 Octopus bimaculoides | reverse complement strand
TATATATATAAATGAATAATAATAGATAAGTGTACAGATACTAAACTCTTACAGCTGTTTCTAGCCTGAGGCATCCAAATCTTCCAAGTTATCCTCATCACGTCAGTGATATACAGGGATGAACAAACATTGGACAGGGGTTGGACAATGGTTGAGCCCCAAGGCTTCTTCAGAGAGTGCAAATTTTAGGAAACAAACATGTGGGAAAGTAAGTTAAAATAATTGAGTAGGGTAAAAGGAAATAAAATAAAATTAAAAATAATATAATAGTCATGGTAAGGAATGGTAAGAACTTCATTTTAAGGTGTTATTATAATCCATGTTATTCCATCCTCTTATAAGTAAATAAAGTCACTCTGCTTACCTTTTATATATATATATATATATATTACCGAAATATTAGGATAGTAAAAATATGTTTGTGACACATTTCAACTGCTAAAAGTCAAATTTTCTGCCGTTACTGAAGAGGGAATTTTATCTTATGGTAAAAAGGTGCAAAAACACCATATCTGTTCAGTGTTGCCATCTATCAGGATTCCTTTTTATCATATGAGAAAGTTTTCTTTTTGGTAACTGCAGTGAATTTGCCTTTTAGCACATTGATATCCATCACAAACATATTTCAACTAACCTAAACTTCGTTTATGCCTAAACACTGCCTGATTCTAATGTTTCGTTAATATCCACAACCTGGCGGTCTATTAGCGCAAACCAGTCAACGTTTTTGATTGTAAATTAGATAATGCTATAGTTTTATAAGATCTATTCAGAGTTGCCCCTGTTAGGTATTTCCCATTGAAGAAAGCTAAAGAGCAGGAAACATCGATGTCTGGGAATCCTCACAGATGATGACACTGAAAAGATATGATGCTTTTACACCTTTTTACCATAAGAGAAAATTTTTCTCTACGGTAACCGCAGTGAATTTGCCTTTTAGCAGTTGAAATGCGTATATATATACATATATATGTATATATATGGAGATATATGGATATATATATATATATATATACATGTATGTGTGTGTGCATTATATATATATTATATGTGTGTGTGTGTGTGTGCATATATGTACATACATATGTGCATTTATAAGGAATGATTAAAAATATAGAAATAACGTGAGACAAACAGAAGAACGAAAGAGAGAAAGAAAGAAATAATGAGTGAATGAAGGGACGAACTAATTAGATTAGGAGATTATAGGCAAAGTCATAAATTAATTAAATATTTCGCATATCACTGACTATATAAACATACATATGCCTATACATACATACATACATATACACATACGTACATATAATTATATATATATATATATATAT
>NC_068982.1:80336072-80339677 GCF_001194135.2 Octopus bimaculoides | reverse complement strand
GTATTTCTTTTATCTTTGTTCTTAGTTAAAAATCCGCCGCATGAGCTACATCTAGAATCGTCAAAATACTAGGCTTTAAAAAAACAAGTTCTGGGCTCGATTTATTCGACTAAAACCCTTTAAGGTGGTGCTCTCCAGCATGGCTGCAGTCATATGACTATGACTGAACAAATAAAAGAATATATATATATATATATATATATATATATATACATGCATACATACATGCATACATACATGCATACATACGTACGTACAAACATACATACGTACATACATACATACATATATACATACATACATACATATACATACATACATAAACACATACATACATATATATATAAAATCTGTTGTTGAAAATGCATCTGAATTTGAAAAACTTGTAATTGTTTTTAAATGAATTTATTTATATAAATTTAAGTCATGTCAAACTTTTACCATAAAAAAATCACTTCACTTGTGCATCGAAGAACTTAATCTATGTCCTCATATGTGGTGGGTGTGATAGAGACTACATAGGTCAAACTAGCTTGACCTTGAGGTACAGACTGACGGTACACAGGCAACAAATCCGGGACCCCATGACCAGGAAAATTCCTGTAAGCAAACACCTAGACCAAAGCCCCGCAAACATAAACCCGAAATACTAAACCTTCTGTTTCTTCCAATGCATCGGAAACACTTCAAGCCAATTACGATTGAATAAGGAAAGCATACTCATCAAAAAATATAAACCACAGCTAAATATCCTTTAGAAAGAGGAAAAAATCATTAAAAAGAAGAAAAAATCTCAATTTTCGCCACCAAAAAACCCCAGATATAACAGACCTAATTCGAAAAACTTTAGTATCAGTCTTCCTAATGCGTTTCGAAACCACAATTCCAAATCTCCATATAATAACACCATACAAACACCAGCTGCTGACGTCACCTATCTCTTGATAAATGAAATTTTACATCCGATCAGAACCAGAACTTCAGCAAATAAAATAAACTGACTCTTTAAAAGAATCAATCTACTGAAACGGTAGATGACCATTCCCTACAGGGAAGACAACTGTAGAGAACGCCAAACTTGACTACCAGAAAGAATAAGACGTCATCAGAATTTTAACGAATCAAAAACTAGATGCGTAAATACGTATATAAATACACTGATTCCAAAACACTCCGTTACAAGCGAAAAACTCGGCACGCAATGGAAAAAAGGACCCAAAATAACAGAAACTGTAACAAAACTCTTTTTCTTTACATTCTACTTTCTATTTTTTCTCTCTCTTAACTCATTATGACCGAACTTTTGGTGATTCACATTTTTATATTCTTCACCGATCATTTTTGATATTAAATTTTTTAACTCCCATACGTTTATACTATTGATAAAGAAAACATTGTTGAAACTGGTTTGGTACGTATGTAAATAAATTTATTTAAAACAATAAGTTTTTCAAATTCAGGTGCATTTTCAACAACAAATTCTATATTTTTTCCTGCGTAGAAATACACCCCTTCTTTTCTTACACACACACACACACATGTTTGTGTGCATATGTGTATGTATTCTGTTTCTTTTATCATTAGCATTATAAATATGAAAGTTCTCAATGCTGCATCCATGTCTTAGAGACGTTTAGAGAGTAATACATATTTCTATGCTAAACAGGATTAGAGACCCTTACCTAAACATTTCATGCAACCAGTCTTGTTTGACAAGTTGTACTCATATAACAAACTTGATAGCTTTTAAAACCTTGTGCAACAGACACAATGCAATATGGTTCCTTAAATTTCAAGAAAATTAAGTCACGTAGAAGAAACTTGGTTAAATTTGGGGTGGAGCCTTCTGCAAGGCACAACTAGTCCCAAATTTTTTCTTATTTTCTTGTGGTGACAGAACGAGGTGTTGTAGCATACAATGTTGACTGAACTGCTGAACTGCTAGAATTACGACTAACTCTACTCTCGGTATCGTACAATTCCCTCAGAAGACCGAAGAACACAATACTCCACTTACACATATACTATCTAGTACCCAATCGAACCAAGATCGTCAAGCATTTATTCAGAAATTAGACATAAAAGGATTATGGTGTGCTGCAAAGAGGTATCACGGCACAGGTATTTCAATTCTATAAACTTAATTACTCGACAGGTTCATCTTCAACTAGCCTAAAACTACTCGTAAAATGAAAACAGTATATTATCCAACCTCGTCTAAAGATCTTATGGAAAAGTAGTATAACAAGCCAACTAATTGTTTCACATCAACAACAATGAGAATAATTGTTATTGTTGTTGTTATTGCTTACCCTGTAAATTATTAATAAAGAGAATCCTGCCTGGACAGAACGACAAGGTGCATTTCAGGCGTTTTAGACTATTTTAGGAGAAGCAGTTATAATTGTCCTAGATTAAAGTAATTTTAACATATCGTTACTACACATCTAATAAACTCGCTTACCGACAATTACAGATTAAAGGAGACGGCTGTAACAGAACTTTGAACTCATCCTACTAAACTCTGCTTGTCACAACTGACTAATTTGTAGAGTTTTGCTGGGACATTTGGAAGCTTGCTATGCAATAACGTTTTGTGTTAAACTGGGCAAAAATGCGAGAGATACTTATGAAACACTCCAGACTGCTTATGGATTGACTTTTTGCTGGCACCAGAGGTTCAAGGACGTTAGAAAGAAAGTGAAAGACGATGACGAGGGCGGACAGAAGAGGGAAGTCAGAATTTCTGAGCTAGTTGATAAAATTAGTAATTTTCTGGATGAAGAAAGTTGTGTGTCTATAAAGACAATAATCACACAGTTTGGAGTTGGTGTGGCAACTGCGCACTGAATTATTTATGAACATTTGAACATGCGCACACTTTGTGCCAAATTTGTTCTCAGGGTGTCCAGTGACGAGTATCCTTGTAACAAAATACTTGATAGAGATGGGCCTCAAAACTGTCTTTCACCCTTCCTACAGTCCAGACCTAGCTCCCATGGCTTTTGGTTGTTACCCAAGCTGAAGGACGTCACGGGCAGTCGTTTTAAAGACGCAGGATGCTGTCATTTAGAGAACTGTGATGAACTGTCTGGAGCGCTACAATAAATGCATTGAACTCAAAAGATCCTACTTTGGATTAGTTCTGTACTACTTTTAAATTGATGCCTCTTGAAAAAGTATCAAAACTTCTGGAATGCACCTTGTAATTTAATCTATATCGACTTCTTAACGCTAACCAATCGGTTGGATCAGATTTGAGGGCGATTTGGGAGATAAGTTCAGCACATCCATCATTCAAGTAGAGACTCTTTCGTTGCTCAGTGAGACATCATTTAGAACTCCTGTGGTGTGTGACGCACGGTAGTCTAGATAAAGCAGGTCTAAACAATTAAATACATACATACATACATACATACATACGTGCACACATACATACGTATGTACGTACACACACACACACACACACATGTATATATATATATACATATATATATATATATATATATATATGTAGGTGTGTCGGTATGTATGTGAGTCTGTATATCCTTGGGCGTATATGTACATGTAATTATTTAAGCAAAGGTGTGTTTGTGTGTGTGTGT
>NC_068982.1:80331221-80335945 GCF_001194135.2 Octopus bimaculoides | reverse complement strand
CTCTCTCTCTCTCTCTCTCTCTCTCTCTCTCTCTCTCTCTCTCTCTCTCTCTCACTCACTTTCCTTCTCTCCAGAAACCTAGTAATTACAAAAATATCTTGGAAACTAACCAGCAGACTAAATAACGGACCCTCTAATATTATAATCACCCGTGACCTCACTACTCACCCACCACCTAAAACTGACACCCACTGATTTTCGTGAATATATTAGCCGACGCCTATTATGTGTTATTCGTTGGCTTTAAATCTAATTTCAAGTAAAACGTTTTTTTTTGTTCATGATATAGAACCCTGAAATCAAGGGAACCTCTATGTCGACGTATAACTTGATTGACAGAAATAGTAGTGAAATCTTCTGTAAAAGTTGCGCTTCATGTTCTTCAATAAGAAGAATTGTCTCTGGTATACAATAAAACGTAATGGTCACAGTTCGAATGCTTTTTATCATGAATGAGCTTGATCAAAGCTGATCGCGAACTAAAGTACTAAGAAATTAATTGATTACCTTAAGCAAGGAAAGTTACTCATTATTATTCCTTTAGGTCACCATACATCTTTCTCCTTCCTGAGCCTGGAATGCGACTTATCAGAGCATATGTTAGTTTCAATGACCTCACTTTCAACGTAAATTTCACTAGAAACTTGTATTTCATTAGAAACTTAAACTTCTCCATAAGCAACACATACATACATGCATGCATACATATATACATACGTACATACATACATACATACATACATACATACATACATACATACATACATACATAAAATACGCTGAACTATCGTAAATTTGCAGCTACTTTATCCACATTACAGGTTCAGGTTTAAACCTGTAATTATTGGGCACTGGGATATGCAACACACTGCCTAAATACCAATTCCAATGAAGGAGCCTTGGATCTAGGTTAGAAACCGGCTCTTTCGTTATTGGCAAGAAATCTTGAAGTGAAACTGAATAATAACATGCATACATGCATACATATATGCGTACATAAAGACTGTCCACTCGAAACCGAGCTATGTCATTAAGAACATTGTGTACTCAGACGAATCTATACTTTACATTTTTAGCTCAACTGGTGACTAATGATCCCAGCCCTTGATAAACATATATGTCCGCAGATATTACCGACCCAGTTTTCTTCATTCACTGGTCGTGCATTTTCCAGCAGCTTACTATTCCTTATACTTTTCGAAAATATTCACTCCTTCTTTTCCTCGTTTCCTCCATTGGCGGCGATGACAAACATTGCTTTTCTAATTGACATCTCATGTTTCACATGTTTTCATAGAGGACTTTACATAATCCTTAAATCGTAGTCTTGGTTTCTGCTGGAGATGCTTTCCACAAACAAGTTCGCCGTATAGGATTTGCTTGGGAATCCACCGATCATTCATCCGAAAAAAGGTGTCCAGTCTAACATAAACAGTGCTTGTGTACCATAACCTGAATGTTCAGGACATAGACTGTCATCAAGACCTAGAGTCCGCAAAGACCAGTCAACATCCAGAATATGTTTCAGACTTCTGTGATGGAAGCCTTTGATAAAATTTACCTTACAAGATACTTGTAAAAGATCCATATCTCACACGAGTAAAGGAGTGACATCTGCATACACACACGCACACACAGATACACACACACACACACACACACACACACACACACACATGGTAAGCAGCAACTTTTGTTCGCCTTGTGATGCCATGTTCGAACCAGACACGACACTCAAGAATCTTGAAGGAATCAGTTGCCTTCAGAAGCCTTAAAGATATTACATCACCGAAGGAGCGTGAATGGCTGAGTGTGCTGCCCAAGTAGACAAACTTATCTACAGCTTTCAGTCCAGTTCCTTCAAGGTAGATGGTTTGCAGGCGAGACGGGAGCATTACAACATTTTTGTCTTTAGTCCTGCTGGTTTCTAGCAGCCATCCTCAAAGTGCTAGCCTGGTGAGGTTGCTAGTCTAGTCACCAAAAACCTAGCCATGCAGCATGTTTTACTGGATTCCATATCTGTAGCACTCTTGAGAAACGTTTCAATTGACCTGACATACATCTATGCATGGATACATACATACGCACTTACATACATACATATATACATACATACACCCCCACATACAGACATACATATATATATATATATACATATATGTATATGTGAGTATACATATATACCTATATTTATATATATATGTGTATATATAAATATATATATATGCATGTATACATACATACGTACATACATACACACATAGAGGTGCATATATATGCAGGTGTATGCACCTGCATTTATGCTCATCCTCTCTGTTAGCGCCCGGCCTGAATCCTATTAAGAATTCTAAGAACCATACAGACATATATACATATATATTTCTTTTCATAACTATATAAAGTCTCTCCACCACCAATTCACTACAGTTGCTATTTTTCCGATTGTTGCTACTTCTGTCACATGTTCTCTGTAGTCACATTAGGTTTAATAATTGTACATTTCTGACGATTTTGCAGCAAGTGTAGCATACGTGATGTGTAATTTTGCATTATATGACCAATGTTCACCTTGTGCTAATGAAACCTACGTGAGATGGTTTAAACATATAAACCTCTCATGCATGGGTGTGTGGGTGGGTGTGCGCGCGTGTGTGTCGCAAAGTATATCAAAGCATTTGCAAAAAGAAATTTCATCGACAACAACTCATCCATTAAAAAAATAAAAGAAAACAAACGAAATAAATAAAAGAAAAGAAAAGCAAAATACAACCTCAACTGAAATGAGATATGGTTTAACTATTCAATCTCCACCTGAAGTTTCAAAAACTTCCTGAAATAAATCTCTAAGCTCTTCCCTGCTGGAAGTAAATGAAATATTTGGTTTAATAGAAATAATATTAAACTCAACTACAGCTGTATTTCAAATACTACTGAATATTTGTAAGCAGCAATCGAGCTTAAACACAAAATATATCCAGTAATAATACACATGGAGACTGGCCTTGAATCTAATAACACTGTGTAACATGATTTCTGTCCTTGGGTAGCAAATGTTATTTCCTATTTGCTTACCACTAGAAAGTATGAAAAATGGCTAATATTTTCTTCAAACTTTGCTTTTGTTACATTTATTCAGACCCCAAAGAATTCCTTTCCTCTCAACACATGACTATGGTGCTCCCCTACTACTCCTGCTCATGATCAGAGATGCACGTATTGTCAGCCACTAAGGGACATACTCAAGTGGTTAAGGTCAAGCAAGTGACAAGCAAATCTGTGGTATTGAGCAGAATATTTGCTATAACGATATTTCTGCTTTAGTAACTCAGCGCTGAAATATAATGGAAAATAGGTCAGTTTCAAAACATTGATGTCCAAGTCACAAAAGCAAAGCTTGAAGGGAAAAGTAGTTAATTCCTTCGATTTCTAGATAGAAATAAGTAGGAAATAATACTTACTGACCAAAGACAAAAAAATAAATAAATAAATAAAACAAAATGATTAATATACAGTATAATCATTTCTGAGATCATATCAGTAAGCGGAGCACTTGTCCTATATTGTCGCTACTCACATTTAGAGGAAACAGCCGTAAAGGCAAAAATCACTGCAATGTTAAAATGAAACCTTGATCTATTAAGCAAATATTCATTTTACCATCCAAAGTTTACCATATTAAATGCAATATTAGTCTGCTAAAATAATCTAGTACTTAAAACAATAGTTACCTCTAAATATTCAAAAGAAACGCCACAGTTAAATCTAGTTGCTTGTAATAAGTGAAATAGATTGATCCTAACTTTGAAGTCAAGAAATATTATATTCAGTTATGTCCACGGTACATATCCCTGATACATCTTTTACGAGGAAAAAAGTTACATCTATTAAATCCGAACAAAGATATCAGTTCTCTTGAATAAGACTGCAAAACCTGTAGGAAATGAATTTTACGCTGAAAATTTTAACTGAAAATTCTAATAAGAATAAGATACTGGATGAAACTTGTAGTTACGTATGAAGTTCACTAATGACGAGAACGAATATAGTTGTTCAGAATTTTGGAACAGCGCGTCCCACATACAATGTGTCAAATGTGTGTATGGTTGTGGGATCTGGACTGGAGGCCCTGGTTTGCAAGTTTCAAGGTTTTGATAAAGGTGAAACAGCCTCTTAGCCACTCTTCCTCGTCAGGATCCGAACTATGGGTGATGACAATCCATCTCAGCGTAGGGACGAAGAAATACTCCTTGTGGTTCTCAAAGCCTGCAGTAAAGTCACTGGAGGTGAATACACCTGGGTGTTGTCACAAATTCCTTCCTGGAGAGGGGACACTGATGTAAAATCTGCGGGTTTACGTGATTAGGGACCATCCCGCTTCGGCCTGTCCATAGATAGTTATGACGTGACACATAAAGTGGGGCACGTGTTGTAAAAGCGTTTATCGCTCTAATCCAATAATGTAAAGATGTCTATTTATGGTGACATCATTTGGCATTCCATCAACTGAAAGTCTTACGGTGATAAAAGAGGGACGAAGTGTGCACACTTTAACCTAATACAAATGAACAGTAACTTACATCTTTCCTTTATCAGTCATAATTCAAACAATGCACATCTGCAACGGGACTGAATAGTGATCTGTGAGGTCATGGACAGCAACAGGAAGAACAAGAGGACGGTATCCACGAAGATGGTGCAATTAACATATATATATATATAAATAT
>NC_068982.1:80330314-80331042 GCF_001194135.2 Octopus bimaculoides | reverse complement strand
AATGTCAACATTTCTGTGCTCAACTCTATCCAGCGACTGATCCGTTGGATGTCTGACGTTTGGCACTTCCTCAGGAATGGCTTCCATCAGAACAAATTACCAAAACACACAATTAACGATATACAGGGGAGGTAACTCGTTAATCTTTTCTATTGTTACCGCTTTCCTGTGAATGTCTACTAGATTAATTTATTTTATTTATTTATTTATTTATTTATTAATCTAGTTATTAATTTATTTTTTAATATTTATTTATTTTTTAATGACTATTAATTATCCCCGGTAGGTATATTATTTTTGTTGCCCCTGGGAGGTTATCATTGCTATTATTTTATTTTACATTATTACTGTGTCTCCGCTGACCACGACATTTAGATTTCTTTTCTACTTCTTTTTCTCCTTGTTTTTCTCCTTATTTCTTTCTGTTGAAGAGCGTAGCTCGAAACGTTAAAGACTTTCTCTATTCCCGAGCATTAAACTAATACATCCTTTTGTTGTTTACACCACCTGTCCTCGTCTGTTGTTTTTTTCGTAAATTCTCCCATATATATATGTATATGTATGCATATGTATGTATGTATGTATGTACCTACGCATGTATGAATGTATCTATCTATCTATCTATCTATCAATATATATGTGTATTTTTGTTTCTATGCCTATTAACGTTATCTGTAACAGTATCTACCTAACGAATATACATTATATGTATATATATATATATATAT
>NC_068982.1:80329421-80329978 GCF_001194135.2 Octopus bimaculoides | reverse complement strand
AAAAGACATAATAATAATAATAATAATAATAATAATAATAATAATAATAATAATAATAATAATAATAATAATAATAATAATAATAATAATAATAATAAGAAGAAGAAGAAGAAGAAGAAGAAGAAGAAGAAGAAGAAGAATATAGCATACGTAAATGTTGAGGAATCTAAATATAATGATTCCTTCCATCTACCCCCTCCCATTCACTCTTCGATAAACAACAAGAAACACATAAACAAGCAAAAACAAATTTAAGAAAAAAAAATTTTTGACGATATGTTGTCGTATTGTAGGGGAAAGATATGGGAGATGATAATTACGTTTATATCGATACTTTTAAGCGTGTACGATATTCCATACAAGTATATGTATGTGTGTGAGCATCCATATATGTGTGTGTATACACATATACATATATACATACGTACATGTGTATATATATATACATATATATTTATATATTTACACACACACACACACACACACACACACACACACACACATATATATATATATATATATATATGTATATATATATAAAACTATATATATATATG
>NC_068982.1:80328168-80328639 GCF_001194135.2 Octopus bimaculoides | reverse complement strand
TATATATATATATATATATGGATATATTTATATAAATGCTGGTGAGCATCAGAAAATCGATATATGTTCGTATAAATTAACATTTGTATATAAACATGTCTCATTATCTTGATGTCTGTACGTGCATGTGTGTCCGTGTATACGTCCACATGTATACGTTTGGTGTGAAATGTATGTATGCGCGTGTGTGTATGTGTGTGTTTGTATGCGTGTGTGTGTTTTTGTGTATGTGTATATGTGTGTGTATGTGTATATGTGTGTGTGTTTGTGTGTGTGTGTTGTAGTTGCATGAATATGTTTCAGTATATGTATATATTTTCTGACAAACATTTTACAAATATTCCCAAATACATATTTGTATATCTATCGTAAGCGCTGCACAAAATTTAATGTATACATCCATATATAATACACACACACACACGTACACACACACGTACACACACACACACACACACACACACACACACA
>NC_068982.1:80319026-80322314 GCF_001194135.2 Octopus bimaculoides | reverse complement strand
GGTGTGTCAGTTTGACGCTGAGGAAAAGTGGAAGTCTTTGATGCTTTGTGCCTATGTTCTTTTACAGAAAAGAATGAGGTGAGAAAAAGATGTTGAGAGGAAGATACAGAGAAAAGAACAGAATATGCGTGTGTTTGTGCGCGCGCCTGTGTGTGTGTGTGTGCGCGCCTGTGTGTGTGTGTGTGTGCACGCGCCTGTATGTGTGTGTGTGCGCGCGCCTGTGTGTGTGTGTGTGTGTGTGTGTGTGAGAGAGAGAGAGAAAGTCTGTGAGTGTGTGAGAGAGAGAAAGTCTGTGTGTGTGTGTGTACATATATACATATTCATCTATGTTAGCATGCTTAATGTATCGACACTGTTCATAGGCCAGTTACTGACGGATTTATCCTGATATAACATATTTAATGGAATTGCTGTCTGTAAGGAAATTCAACTCAGAGGATAGGCAACAATAGGTTTTATAGAAAAGTGACATGCATAAAGTGGAGCGCCTTCAGATTACTCTAAGTTAATGAAAGGAAGTCCGAATGAAGAACTAGTGTCAATTTCGTCAACAAATGCTATTTCTTAAATCCCCATCATCTCATGTTCCTGTAGCGACAGAATCGTTAGCGCGGGAGTTTACATTCTGAGTTCAAATGCTACCGCAGTAAACTTTGCCTTTTATCCTCCCTCCTCCGGTCGTTAAAATAGAAAACCAGTCAAATCTGAGGTCAATGGTCCATACTAACCCTCCACTTAAAATTTCTAGCCTTGTATCCAAAATTTGAGATTATAGTTTTTATTTAAAAAGGTATCGAGCTGGAGAATCGTTCGTGCGACCGATAAAATACTTTACGGCACTTCCACTTTTATGCGTTCTCGGTTCAAACCTCGCTAAAATGAACTTTGCTTTTCATCTTTTCGAGATCGATAAAATATAGCTCCAATTAAGAAATGAGATCAATTACAAAAATTTCCGCTGCTGTTGTGTCACAGAATGTTTAACTTATTTGCAGTTCACTCAAGTTTTGAATAATAAATTTGTTCAGCAGTTTGCAGCCTGACATCTCTGCATTTTGTAATTCTTGACTGTCTCTCTGAGGTGCACCGGTTGCATGTCCCGTAAATATATATTTGAGGGATGACATACATTACAGCTATGTTTCTTTTTCTATTCATAATAATCTTCCATAAGTTCCAATGTTCTTCAACAGATAACATTTTTCTCGTGAATATTGCAGAACGAATCTATTTTTTGTGTCCGAATTTGGACTGGGAAGTATTTTGGTGATTAATGTTATGACGTTTACTTCTACAGTTTTCAATATAGTTGTTTCAAGGTGGATTAAACCAGATGAAGGTTTTCTTATCATTTTTTATATGTAATTCACTTGTGTTGCTTTGGTTATGTATTCCAATTTTTCTTCGAAATACTCGCTTATTGACCTCATTGTAGAATGTATTTGGCATAATGTTATTCAATCTGATGATAGTTTAAAGATTTTCTGGTTTATAAGGAGGATGACAGTCACAATAAAGTATGCGGTTAGAGTTTGTCTACAACGACACTAAAATGTGATGCTTTCCTATAGTTAGGTTTGTGAGGATGATTTTTTTTTTGAAGTTGCTCTCGATGTGGCCATTTTTTAGATATTTTTTCTGAATGTGTTGAATTTGTGCTGGTCCGCGTTTATGAGGAAAGTTTATTTTCTCCTCTGAGAATAGTTCTACTGAATATTGGTTGGATAAATTTTTTTAGCTTTCTAGTATGTATAATGATACTACTTATAATGTGCCTGATTCATTGTAGCATCGTAAGAATAAAATCATAAAAATGTTCGTTTTTTTTTAAAATTTTGACATGTGACTGAATAAATCTTTAAGAAATGGTCCAGAAAAATCAGTGTAGGGATGCAACTACAAACTGGACACTGCAGTAGAATAACCAACAAAATAATCCACAAAGAAGAGTAACTATTTACAGAAACCATACATTACATACAAAACTGCAAAAGAGTATATGAACTGAATATTTAGTGACATCAGCTTTGCAGTAGAGTAAGTCATGAAATATTCAGAATTGAAGTTCTAACGAAACAGGATATGACAGCATAATCAACAAGCATTGACAAGACATTAAGTTGGTCTACGAAAAACGATGAATAAACTTCTTCAGAAAAACTGGTTAAAATTCATCAAAAGAGAATACGATTAAGCAATCGACAAGGGAAAGCATGACATCAACTGAATTGGCAATGTAAAGTGACGTAGAGTGAGACATTTTCTCTTAAAATGGATGCAATTATGAAATCAGCAAGCAAAGGAAGAGCAAACACGAAATTGGTCAATGGTAATATGAACCACGAAAATGGAAAGCACGTTAATTAAAAATCAAAGTAGATATATTGGCTAAGATAACCAATGAAAACAGAATATTGTGATTAACAAATGAAAGGACACAAGGAGATTAAAAGCAATCAATGAAAATGATTGACATAGATTAAAAAGAAATGAACCAGCCCGAAGTACCTTCCCCGAAATTCTCAACCGATCTCCGCAGAAGTGCGAAATTCTATTGTGAAAGAAGGAATTCCTTTTAAATGAGCAATATAGTCAACACACTGTATTAAACACCCCTCATTTTTTCAAAACCTGCTTTATCCGAATACATACATAGAGATAGAAACAGTGCGCTCGCACACACATACACACGCGCCCACACATAAATATACACACGCGCGCGCACGCACGCACACACACATACATATATGTATATATACATACATATGTGTGTGTATGTACGTATATACAGCAAAGCTGTATTAACGGACTACAGAAAACATGCCATTTTATACTTTATAAAATCTACACTTGTTTCCACAAACAGCAGCCATGATTACATAATCATTAAATCTTTATATAATCTAGTTAAACACCTCACCGGAGTTTGCTAACACTATTCTTATAAAACGAAACACCACAATTGTTTTCTATGCATTATTATTACTATTAGGTGGCTCATATTCCATAAAGTAGCCAATCCTGTGATTTGATGCCCCGCATCGTACAGCCGTGGTTATAGGTGTGGTGTGTGAAACCTACTACTGAATTCAAATTCTCAGTACATGTCACGCTTTACACCACCTTTATATTCTATCCACACACACACACACACACACACACACACACATGTATGTGTATATGCATTCATGATCAAGGATTAGAAATTTCGAGTAAAGACTTGCAGACTCAGATTTGAATGTGTTTGAGAAAATGTATATATATATATATATATATATATATATATAT
>NC_068982.1:80318002-80319016 GCF_001194135.2 Octopus bimaculoides | reverse complement strand
ATATATATATATATATATATATATATATATATATAGACATATATATAGTGTGTGTGTGTTTTATATATAGTGTGTTTTGCGTGTGTGTACGTGAGTGTATGTATGTATGTATATATTTATGTATATGTACGTTTGTGTGTGTGTGTGGAGAAAGAAAGGCCGAGAAACATAAGTAAAACAGAAAAAAGAGACTGAGAAAAGTTACGGAATGTGTAATAGGGAGAAAGAGAAGCTGATAGATAAATAGAGAAAGAGAGAGAGAGAGGGAGAGAGAGATTAAGGAAATATGTATATATACACAATACCTTTTCGTAAGTAGAGATTGTCGGACCGACAGTGTGGAAGAAGATGGAGAGAAAGAGGGGTAGGAGAAAAGTATTTAAAATTATACAGATGTACAAGATATAGGAGAAAGAGAGAGAGAGAGAGAGGGAGAGAGAGTGACGGAGAAAGAAAGAAAGAAGGAAAGACACAGATATTTAATTACACAAAGAAATTAATACGAACACACGGCTATGTGAGTGTATATATGTGTATCTGTGTGCGTGTGTAAATGTGTGTGTATGTATATATATGTGTGTGTATATATATATATATATATATACGCACGCACACATATATGTAGGTATGTACATATATATATGTTTGTGTACATGTGTGAGTGTGTTTGTGTGCGTGAGTGTGTATACGTGTGTATGTAGAGACACGGAGTGTTACGAAATGAAAAAAGGGTAAAGTGTACGAAGTGAGAGGGAGCATGTGAAGGAGAGGAAGAGGGGCAAGCGAATGACAGGGAGAGTGTGTGAGGAAAGTGAAAGAACGGATGAAAGAGTGAGAGAATAAAGAATTCGAAGAAGGAGAGAGAATTGAGTGTGATGCATGCAATATTTCGTTGCTACTAGATTCTTTAGGCGAAAATCGATGGCATCTCATTAGGTGGAATAAAAAAATAACAAAGTACAATATATGTGTATGTGTGTGTGTATATATATATATATATATATATATATATAT
>NC_068982.1:80316550-80317336 GCF_001194135.2 Octopus bimaculoides | reverse complement strand
ATATATATATATATATACAAATATGTGTACAAAATAACAAAGACTAATAACAAAATGTATATTAGAAAAAAAAGAGCGAAAAAGAAAAGGAGGTAAAGGAGGCAGAAAATGAGAAGAAATAAGAAATTGTAAGAAAGAAGGAAAGAAGAACGAGGAAATGGGTATGAGAGAACGAAATTAAGAGGATGAAGGCGGAAATTATGGCGCTTAGGTTTTTAAAATCGTTAAGCGTTGAGAATTGTTGTATGTATATGTGAATATGAGAATATAAATATATGTGTGTATGTGTGAGCGTATGTGTGCGTGTGTCTGTGTGTGCATGTACGTTTGTGTGCGTGGAGGTGTGTATGTTGCTGGGTATATATGTAAGTGAGTGTGTGGAGGTATGGGAATACACGTGTATGTATATGATTACATACGCTGACTCGCAGTAATTACACGTACATACATAGAGACACAAATGTATGTGTGTGTATATGTACATGTATGTATATACGTATATACACGTACATATATATGTGTGTGTATATATGTATATTTGAGTGCATACGCATATATTGAATTCAGTATGCTAGGTGTATGAGATTACATAAATACACACTCATACACAAATGTACGTATATACACACTCACGCACACACACGTACACACACGCGCGCACACACGCATACAAACATTGATTTACAGACATTATCTCTACATATATAACTGCGTATCTACCTACATACTTATGCAGACCTATATATATATATATATACATATATATATACATATGTATATATATAT
>NC_068982.1:80309070-80311996 GCF_001194135.2 Octopus bimaculoides | reverse complement strand
TATATATATCGAAATAATCTTTATTTGTGGGCAAACAATGCTACCATTTGTTTCATAACGTAAGAGATCTCTCAATTATTATCAAGCCTCGACGATGGAGACGAGTTCCAACGTTCCATGTGGCAGTCTTGATAGTTGCTGAGAGATTTCTCTTGGCAACCAAATAAAAAAAAAGTATATATATATGCATAAATATACAAGATTATATAAATATATTGTTGCTGCTACAATTATGGCTCAGAAGACATTAAAGAGAAGCGAAGTAAGAGTCGTATAGATGTTGGTAAAGCAGACAAGTAACCAAAGTTTAAGACAGAAAAAAGAGAGATAAGATTAATGAGTGGAGAGGTTAGTAGATACAAACATATACAGAAAGAGACAGACAGATAAAAAGAAACTCTGTAGATAGAAAGATATAAGTGTATTGATTGTCAGATTCGCTAGATAGAGAGAGAGAGAGAGAGAGAGAGAAAGAGAAGAGAGAGATTCATAGATAGATAAATTGATAGATAGATAGATAGATAGATAGATAGATAGATAGATAGATAGATAGATAGACAGACAGGCAGGTAGACAGATAGACAGACAGGCAGGTAGACAGACATATACACATACAGACAGATAGAGAGATAGATAGATATAAAAACAGGCAGACAAACAGGTTGGCAGACAGATAGACAGATAGATAGATAGATAGATAGATAGATAGATAGATAGATAGATAGATAGATTTTGTAAAAAGCATGAACTTTCAAGTCATGAAACGTTAATTTAATTCAATTTATTTCAATTTATTTCTATTTGTTTTTACAAGATTATACCTTCTGAAAAATTGAAACCGGTAGCATGCAACAAAATCGTAATTAGTTTTTCTTTTCTTGTAATAAATTCTTATGCTTGTCTTTCTGCTACTACTCAAATTTAACGTAATATACATAATTAGGGGTGTAGGCGGAACTTTAGCAACGGAATGATCTCGGCATTGTTATAAGTGTTTGCATTCTACTGTTCTACTTTTTTCTCTTAGGTTGCACGACTAAACACACGTTGATAACACTCACAACTACTCTTCTTATACCCAAATTTTTCGACTGCTTAAGTGCAGACCACATTTTGTTGCTTGTGATTCATAAGTGAGCCTTCATTAGAATGCTAAAAAAATTATGTATGCCTAAATTAGGTCATTGTTTCTGATTGTTGGTTGTGTAAGAATGAATAATATGCAGTTTCTCTTTGAAGCAAAAGCTACAGTCTTGGGCTCCGTTCTTATGTATCCATATCTTAGGTAAGTGGAGGCACGTGGCTTAGTGGATAGGGTGTTAGACTCATGATGGTAAGATTGTGGTTTTGATTCCTGGATCGGATAACGTGTTGTGTTCTTGAGCAAATTATTTCATTTCACGTTGCTCCAGTCTACTCAACTGGCAAAAATGAGTAATTCTACGACGGACCGGCGTCCCATCCATGTTGGGAATATATGCGCCATGAAACCGGGAATGAGTCGGTATGATTGGAGAAGGTTAACTTTACCTTTTTCTGTCATATCTTGGGTAACTTTTAACAAAATGTATTGGTAGTCGCCTCTTCCCATTTCTATTTCCTACATGCAAATACCTTCTCCCTAGAGAATTCTTCTGGGCATAATAATCTGTATTTCTTGTGCAGTTATAACTCTTCATAGATAAAAATGATTTGTAAAAATGATTTGTAAAAATGATTCCACTGAATTCATAGTCACTTGAGAAATTTTCTCTGATCAGGAAGAGAAACCGTTTCTCATTATTGTTATTTTTATTATAGTTTTTAACAAATCTTGTATGGTGGATTATGCCATATAACATTTATTTTGTTCATTTTGCTGCAGGAATCGGTTACAAGATGGTCTTTATATGGCTTTTTATATGGTGAGAAACATATGGAGTGATATTTAGACTGGCATATATTTATATCATTGCCTGAATATATCATTCTAGCACGGTTCCTGCGTATGTATCTATCTATTTATCAATTCGTCTATTGGTATAGCTAGATAGAAACGAAATAAGAGTTGCAATGATTTTGGTAAACAAATAGAAGGCGGCTAAGCAGGCAAGTAACCAAAGTTACAGTCAGAAAAAAGGAAAATAAGATTAATGGGTGGAGAGGTTAATAGATACAAATGTATAGAGAAAAAGACAGATAAATAGACAACTCTATAGATAGATAAATACGTTGGTTGACAGATAGACAGACAGACAGACTGGTAGGTGGGTAGGTAGGTAGGTAAGTAGGTAGGTAGGTAGGTAGGTAGGTAGGTAGGTAGGTAGGTAGGTAGACAAGAAGACTGACAGATACACAGATAAATGGATAGACAGGTAGATAGAAAAACAGACAGACCGATAGATAGACAGACAAATAGAAAAACAGACAGAAAAGCAGATAGATAGATAGATAGATAGATAGATAGATAGATAGATAGATAGATAGATAGAAAAATTTACGGATTGATAGATAGATACACTGGTATATAGGCTGCTCGTGAAAGACTGAGAGAGAATGAGAGACTTTGAGATGGAAACAGAATATGTGGGGAATGGCTGAGAAACCGTACAGAGAAGAATGTGAGAGACAGCGAGAAATAATGACAGCTGAACAGAGTGGGAGAGAGAGAGAGAGAGAGAGAGAGAGAGAGAGAGAGAGAGAGAGAGAGAGAGAGATGAAAGTGAGTGAAAGAGACGAGGAAGTTCATACATACAGATAAATGTGCACACATACACACATAAACACACACGTACACATATACACATATACACATATATATGTTCGAATAGACATACGCATCCGTGCTATTGTTAGGCTTATGTTTTAGAAGCATGATTGCAGCCAAGAGTCTTGCAAAGCGGATTCGTTATAAACGAAGTAAACGACACATAGCACACACAAAGAA
>NC_068982.1:80304675-80307132 GCF_001194135.2 Octopus bimaculoides | reverse complement strand
GTGTGTGTATACATATATACATACATACGTAAATATGTATATGCGAAAATATTTATGTATAAATATATATATTTACATTTATTCATATATACATATATGTGTGTGTGTGTGTGCATGTAAATACATATATATCTGCATACACACACCTAAATATATATATATATATATATATATATATATATCGAAGGAAAACGCAGTCAGAAATATATTGTATAAAAATAAAAGGACAAAAGAATAAATGAATGAACGAACGCTGAAAGAAAGGAAAGAAGAAGGAAGGAAAGCAGATAGGTAGGTAAATGAAGGAATTTATACAGAAATATAATAGAAGACAGAAATTATGAGTAAAAAATAAAAGGAACGAATGAATGATAGAAAAATCATTGAATGAAAAGATCTGGAATGAAATTTTAAAGAGAAGAAAATACAGAAAATGTCGGAAGAATATAAGAAGGAAAGAATGAGTGACGTAAAATTTAGCGAATACAGAATGAGGAAGGAATGACAAAAAGAAACTTACACATGCACACACTCGCGCATACACATGCGGACACTTATGAATGTGTGTTTGTGCGTGTTTGTATGAATGTATTGTTTGAAGAAAAATGTTAAAAAGAATGAACGAAATATTGAAAGACATTTGAAATGAATGCGAATGAAACGGATGAGAATGAAACAAATGAGAATGAATAATAAAAGTAGTGAATGGGTGAAGGATAACCGGGGAAGGAAATCAAGCTGAGAGAGTAGATTGGATTGAAAAGAAAGAATATACAGAATAAGGAAAGAGATTAGGAAAGAATAAGAGAAAGAGAAGGAGAATAAAAAGAATGGTGGTTCAGAAATAATGAAAGGAAACAAAACCGAAAATAATAACTGAAGCAGAAGAACAGAAAGAAAGAGTATGGAAAGAATGAAAGAGAGAGTATTTTAAAGAGAATAAACATAAGTACGAATGAAATTGAATGAAAAGAGAAACAAACAGCTGAAGAAAGTAAATCCTGAATGAAGAGGAATGAAAAGGGGAAATTAATATGTGGCTATATTAGCTATCAAGGAATGAAAGAATGAAAAAAATGAGAGTAACAGTGGGGAAAGAAAGACAGACAGGATACAGACTTAAAAAGAGAAAGAGAATGGAAGAAGAGAAACAGAATGAATGAAATTATGAAAGAGAAAATATAAGAGCAAGAGAAGAAAGAATTCATGTCAGATTGAAAAAAGGAAATCAAGACAGGAGGAAAGACAGACTGATATAATGAAAGAGTTGAAAAGGAAGGAACAACAGAGTGAAAGGAAGGAGTCAAAGATGGAAAATGAAGAAGAAAAAGGGGAAGAAAAGAAAGTAAGAAACAAAGAAAGAAAGAAGAGGTGAGGAAGGAAAGTAAGGGATTTATGAAAATGAATGATTGAGGAAGAAGTTTATACGTGAGTGAATAAATTCTATGAGAAAGAATGAACGATTGAAATAAATGAGAAACAACGAAGGAGAGAGATGAAAGAGATGAGCAGAAAGAGTGAAATAATAATAATAAATGAAGGAAACAACAAAGAAGTGAGAGAGAAAAAAAAGAGAAGATGTGGAATAGGAGACAAAATGGCGAAGTGGTGTGAGAATTAGGCGGGAAATATAGACGGTAGTTAGAGAATTAATTTGAAGAAGAAAAAAAGCGATAACGAATTTAGCTTGCGAATTAAAAAAAATACAAATAGAAATAAATTAAAATAGTAAATATAAAAGAAAATCTTAAAAACAAGGAAAGAAAAAATGTCGGAAAACGGAAGCTGGCTTCAAAATTGGTAGACGGAGCTAATTTTATCGTGTCGATCGTTTTAGATGTTCCAATGTGATACGTTATCTCATCTCTCTTCAGCACCATAACAGCACATCATCGTGTCGCATAAATTATATATGCAGAAAGTGCAAGTATACGCATATATACACAGTCAGAGAAACATATATAGGATATACTTCTATACGTGGATATGTGTACACACATATATATATATATAAGTAAATATACATGCATATAAATACATATACGCACATACACATTTTTATTTATATATATATATATGTGTGTATGTGTGTATACTGAGATAGATAGATAGATAAATAGATAGATAGATAAATAGATAGATAGATAGATGATAGATAGATAGATAGATAGATGATAGATAGATAGATAGATAGATAGATAGATAGATAGATAGATAGAAATATATGTTGAGAGAGAGAGAAAGAAAATGAGAGGAAGAAAAAGGGAAATGTATAAACATATACGTATTGTTATATATTAGTCTGTGTGTGAGTGTGAATATATAGTATATGTGTTCTCTATACATACATGTACACATACATATATATGTGTATGCATACATATATATGTGTATGCATGTATGTACATTTAGAACACATACACGCACGTGTGCACTCAAATACAAACACGCACACAA
>NC_068982.1:80303202-80304171 GCF_001194135.2 Octopus bimaculoides | reverse complement strand
ACACACACACACACACACACACACACACACAGAAGAAAGTGTTTTCTTTTAGACCGCTATTGAAAAATGTAATATAATGCTCTAGTATTTTAGTTGAGGGAGCCACCTATCGGATATAGCAGAAAAGGAAGAATGAAACGTGGCTGGAGAGGTGATGATTCTGAAATAGACCTGAAGTCGAACACTAATCAGTTGAACTTTTAGATAGGGTTTCACATCAGTGAAAGGGGCTCTTGTGCTGTTAAGCCGTCAAAAACAAAACCTCGAAACTGCATTTATTCTCTAATGATGGACCCTGAAACTTGCTGGCGTCAGGTATATGGAGTTTCCGACTAGCTGCACGTACAGAAAGAGACTGTTTCCAAGCCTTTGTTTATTTAGAGGATTGCAGTTCGTGAATCTATCCTCAACATTTACGGACCTTCACAGTCCCATCTTCAGGGTGAAATGAAGATGGTGTTGTTGCGTCTTTATAGTAGGCAGAACCAATGTAATTGGTACAGATATTACACCAAAATTTGAAATTTGCTAACCGTTAGATGTCTAAATTATCAGTCTGATTTTTATTTTTGCTTGTGATTTATGTATGTTGTCTCTGTGCGTAATTTAACATTCTGTTAGTTAGTGAATTTTGCGGCAATCATCAAGCGTGTATTTTTGTGGGGAATTCTATATAGTATAGCAATATTATTTACTGTTTTCTGATCTAGATTTGTCTTCCATTGCAATTATTTTTGTTGTTAATATGTTAATCTTGAAGAATCGTTAGCACGACGGGTAGAATGCTTAATGGCAATTAATCCATCTTTACATTCTGAGTTCAAATGCCACCGAAGTTAACTTTGTCTTTCACTCTTTCGAGGTTGGTAAAATAAGTACCAGTTGAGTACTGGAGTCGATGTAATCGACTCCCCCTCCCCTGGAATTGCTGACCTTGTGTCAAAATTTGAAACCAATATATTAATCTTA
>NC_068982.1:80301499-80302491 GCF_001194135.2 Octopus bimaculoides | reverse complement strand
CCCCTGGAATTGCTGACCTTGTGTCAAAATTTGAAACCAATATATTAATCTTATCGAAGCTGGTGAACTGGCAGAATCGTTAGGACGCCGGGTAAAATGCTTAGTGGCATTTCGTCTGCCTTTACATTCTTAGTTCAAATTCTTTCGAGCTCGGCTTTGCCTATCATCCTTTCAAGGTCGATAGATTAAGTATCACTTTTTTGTATCCTTGTATACATTGGTTATACAGATTTTACGAAACAGGAATATACACAACTGTCTTCATTCACGGTTAAGTACTGGGGGTCGATGTAATCGACTTATCTTCTTCCCAAAATTGCTGGCAATGAGCCAAAATTTGAAGCCAGTATATTTGTCTTATTTGAAAATTTCTTACATGTGTGGAAAAAATAATATTTGCAGTTATGAAGCTTGCAACTTTTCCATTTTCTATAAAATTTGAAAATCATAAATCTAGTTAGTTCGGAAATTCACATGCTTAGAAATACCAATTACATTTACTCCTTTTTTGTCTGTCAGCCTGTCTGTTTGTCTGCCTGTGTGTCTGTCTATCTGCCTGCCTTGGAGTTACTGACGCAGCAAAAAGAGGGTTATAAATTGCATCACTGAAGCTGCAGAGAAGGTCCCAAAGTGAGTTTGGACAAAGAGAGCAGACCAGTGGTCTATTGCTTTGTGGTTGAAAGCTGAGTCTTGATCAACACCGGCTTGGTAAACTGGGTGAGGAGTTCTGAATTTGAAACATCCGAAACTCTATGAGACCCCAGTATCATTATTGACAATGCAACCCAGAATAACCGCAAGATGTATCTTAAAACAACGATATCTGGCTGATATATATATATGGTGGTGGTTGTCTACTCCTTAAACAGAGTTTGACCACCTCCTGCACCTACACCTTAGCCCTTTCATGGCGTCTGATGTGGCTTTTTAAACCAGACAGTGTTTTGAAAAAACACCCACACAGATTGCACCTCTGATTTGCACTACCAATA
>NC_068982.1:80300308-80301489 GCF_001194135.2 Octopus bimaculoides | reverse complement strand
CCCTTTCATGGCGTCTGATGTGGCTTTTTAAACCAGACAGTGTTTTGAAAAAACACCCACACAGATTGCACCTCTGATTTGCACTACCAATACCTGCAAGTAAGTTCTGCTCATTGTGGATCCTAACATGTCTTTTAAGACCCCCATTGGATTTGCAAACCCTCTGGCACACACCACATTCAAACGTGTGTATGCATATATATACAGGCTACCACCACGCAATTTAAGGATAAGATATCCCTGCAAAGTATCTAGAACATAAAAAACAGAAAACCTTGAATGAAAACAAATGTAGGCTGTACAAGACCAAGACTGAAGACATCAACCATATTATTCCCAGCTATGAGATATTGTCTTCCAGATATTATCTTCCAATGAGAAATGATACACTAGCCAGAAAGAAGAGAATACTTACAGACGAAGTTGACCATATTGAGATCGATGGGTAAAAAGAACACTGGTGGAACTTCAAAATTAAAACAGCCACTAAGTTAAAGCACTATCAGCCAGATATCGTTGGGTGGGACCACAAAGAAAAGGTATGTTCTGTTGTGGGAATCAGCTGCTTCCTGGACACGAATGTGGTAAGAAAAGAAAAGAAAGAGGACATCTAGAGACTATTGACAAGGAGTTTGCAAGTCCTGTAACCAAGATACACTGCCAGCTTCATGCCCATTATTATTGGAGCAACAGGATACATACCAACTCGTCTGGAGCAAAGAAAGGCTGAACTTGGAGTTTTGGAGAGAGAATGCAAATCCTTAATTCAAACGCTACAAGTGATAACGATATCTGAGACTGTAAAAAATCTGAAAGACATTAAGATTTAAAGAACGACAGCTAAATCAAGGTACTTTTCTTCATGACCTTGCTACCAAGTCGGTGGCCTGTCAAAATTTACTCTAAGTTAAAAAGAAAAATTTAAGACATACATACATACATACATACAAGACATCACTGGAACTTTAAAAATCTGTAAAAGTTTACAGAAGTTTATCATTCAAGTATATATGAGCATATCTAGGCATGCAACTATATGCATGAGAATATATACATAAAACAAAACATACAAATCTGCACCTATACATACATACATACATACATACATACATACATATATACATACATACATACGTACGTACGTACATACAAAAATGCCCTGTTGTTGATGTTAAAATTCC
>NC_068982.1:80295219-80300298 GCF_001194135.2 Octopus bimaculoides | reverse complement strand
TGGATCTAGGTTAGAAACCGGCTATCTCTATTGCCAAGAAATCATGAAATAAAACTGGATAATGACATAGATACATACATACATACATGCATCCATACATACATACATACATACATACATACATACATACATACATACATACATACATAATGCACGCATACATATACAGAGAGTAAGTGTAACTGATTTGACATGTTATTCCATCGTTAGCGCTTGATGTCTTAAGATAGAACTAGGAAAAATATTGAGTAAACCATGCAAATTTACCTTTACACGTACGTATATTTGTATTAAAAGTTTGAAACTTAGGCCTACATTTCACGAAGTTCTACGAATATAGTTATTGGTACTTAAAGCAACATTCCACTTTTGCACTTATAGGCAATAGAAATAACACTTCATAATCAAATTATATATGGTATTTCAAAGAGAACTTCATCGACAAGTTTAATACTATCTGGTTTGCATTGAACTTCAGTAACAAATTATTTGCAATCTCCGCAATTATAGAAAACACTTCATTCTCAACAAAACAACAAATATTTTAAATAGAAAGCTAAATGCTAAATGCCACCACGAATACAAGCATAATTTTGAGAATTTTAAATGAGTAAGTGAACCGATTCAAAACTAGATAGCCACGCAATGAAAGGCCTGTAGATTCTCATTCCACACACAAACAACTGGTAAAACAAGCCAATAAATAAAACAAAAACGCCAAGTGACAAACGCTGATAAAACTTCCATCTCTCTCTGACAATTTTCGTCAACATCGCCATGAAAGTCTCAGTAACAAGGTACTGTAAACTATAGATAAAGGTCACTGTTTCGAGTCATACCCACTCAAAAGGGGGGGAGGACTTTCTAGTTTCCATGACATATAAATTCCCCACCCGGACGGGACGCCGGTCTGTCGCAGAATTACTCGTTTTTTGCCAGCTGAGTGAACTGGAGCAACGTGAAATGAAGTGTTTTCATCAAGAACACAACGCCTCATCCGGTCCAGGGATAGAAACCACAATTTTACGATCATGAGTCCAACACACCAACCACTAAGCTACACACCTCCACACTGTAAACTACTACTATAACACACACATATATACACACGCGCACACACATACATACACACGCGCACACACATACATACACACGCGCACACACATACACACAAACAAACAGACACGTGTGTATATTTAGGTATGTGTATATGTCTCCCAAAAGTCACTAGATCATCTTAAAATGTAACTTGAAATAGTCTTTTGACTTTTGGGTCATCCTTTACGCGCGCACACAGACATACATATACACACACATACACACACTTACCCACACGTAAACACACATTTTAAATTTGAAAATTTAAAATAATGTATTTGTAAATTAATCTGAGCTAATTCATCGTGTGAGCAACCTTGGGTTTCACATTATCGCTCTTCGGGCTTTACCAAATAACGCGTGATATATAAAATGTTAAGAGAAATAGTTTGATAAGTATATCTATGAACAACGGATTTCTTATTCCATGAAAGATGATCGTAGAAATAAAGAAAAATATTTATTCAATATTAAAGCTTCTTTATGCACAGCCATCTTTGTTGTTTCATTGCTTACTTATGAGTAATACTTATAATGCCACTGCATTTTGGCTCACTACATGTTTTTGCATTTGAATAAATAATCTTGTGCATATGGGTATTTGAAAATACCTCACGGTGTGACGGCCGTGCCTTGCATAGTAACGGATTGCCCTTTGGCAAAACAAAGCACCCGTTCAGTCAGGCATATGGCGACGTCATGGGATTTTAGCATTGAGGATTGTGAAGAGGTAGCGGAAGAATTCAACTGAGCCAACGGTGCTTCTTACATTGACGCTGAGTAGCGGAATCCTAGAAGATCAACAGTCAGGATCAGCAAGCTCTAATAAGAGAGTAACTGCAACGCATCCTTGAAAGCAATATCAACTATTTTGCGCATAGCAATTAAGTAGACGATAGAACCACAGTTTCGGGAGTTAAATATCAGAGATGGAGGGAAAATTTTTTCGCAGCAGACTTACTGATTTCTGGATCAATATCCTGATAATTTATCAGTTGAAGCATGAAAAGGAAATCATGATAAGGTGCTTTAATTAGTTGTGATGACCAAAAAAAAAAAAAACATATTCTTCTTAAAGAGTTCTTCTCCCCAGGAGACAACTGAAATTGATCTTGAAGCAGGTATATCTTGGATGCATAAATTGCTTTTGACGTCCACCTAGCATGATTTACAGTTCATGGTGTACGAAACGATATCCCGTTCTTTGAAATGCCACCAAGAAAGATCATCATTAACTCCAACAATTCTCGGTAATCTTTTTGCTGTTGTTTCTGCGTAGAAAGGTGGTATTCAAGAAATCTAAGAATGATATAGGGGACATCATCAGGCCCGTCATTGCTACTAGTTATGTAAACCTTCTTGTTGACTTTCGTTTAGGTTTCTCTAAATCTTTTGAAAAAACGTCATGTCTAGATCAGAAGTTGGACCCATCAGTGAGTCAAAACAGCTCCTAAAAACTAATTCAAAAATGTGATGACAGCAAGGGAAGTAGAACAGGTAGCGATTGAACAACTTTTCTAGATTTGTACTGGCATCATTCACTCGACCTGTGCTGCTTGCTTTCGTATCACAGAAAAGTGCCTGAATTGTGTCAGTTATACGCTACTTCTCCACTGCTTGGTAAACAGCCATGGGTTTCTGTTCTCCTGCAGATGTTGGAATTTCAAGGACTCCCAACAATTGTTCATTGCCTTGAAAAGTTACTATTATTGCCAGTCTATCAACCTTTTCAACTCCTGTGAGAATTGGGAACAACTTTCCATCCTAGTGCAACACTAATACTTGACAATCTTTTAGGTTAAATTTCTGCTGAATTTCTGTGTCTCGCTTCTCTAAATTTTGCTCCAAAGCATTGATAATAGGTATACAAAGCACATAACATTATAAAAACGGAGAGGTTATACGCATGGTATTACAACTTTGTCAGGGCTACCAACACAACAGGGGAAGTTCTATATCATAATGCGCCACAAATAAACTTATATTTAAAAACGCGGACAAGTCATATTAGTTCACTGATTATCACTAACGTATATTTCTTAATCATTCATTTCTCAACACTACCATTAGGTGCAGTACATAAATCAAGTATATAGATCAAGTTGGTGTTAACAATTTCTGGTTTCATTTCGGACATTTTATGGAATATTTTCCCTTTGCCTTTGTATTTGATTTTTTCCCTTTATTTTGAATTTATCATTTGAACAAATGTCTACATGTTTACTACGTGGAACATTCCTAAGAGATGAATCCTTAATTTGTTGTTTATACACTCTCACATGGAGAATTAAGATTTAATTGTTATTGCATTGTGCGAAAGTGATGCAGTAAGTAAAATAGTTTTAGCTTTACAATTTGCGTTTGTATTAACCTTGAATTATTTCCCATTTTTGAATCTTTTGGTTGTTTACTATTCAATTATTTCATACGTTTCCCAATAATGGTTTCTACAGTTCGTTTGCCCGCATTATTTCTTATCTGATGCGAATTGCCCCTTTGTCTTTTAAGATTTGGCGATTATCTTCGACTGTCAATAATTTGTGATTCTTTTGATATTTTCCTGAGATTTGATCACTGGTGATAGAATTGAAATATATCATATGGTCGAATGTGAAGATGTGGTTTCTAGGATTTCGGGTGAGTACAACTTTAATATTTATTTACGTCATATAAAATTAGAATCTTTGAAAGGTTATATTAGTTTTTTATTTCATGCTCACTCGAAGTTTCTAAGTTTTTACGACCTAAACAACAATTTTTTTATGGTAAAATCAATGCTTCTAAAATGCATAGAAAAATGATTTCCTTTGGACCAATTGTAGCAATCTTACATATTTATAGAAGACGTGGATTCGACTCCCATGAGCAAAATTGGATTTTTTCTATTCAACATTTTTTAACCCAATATTTTCACGTAATTGTAATACAATTATATGTTTCTGAGATGATGAATTTCTATTATGTACGCTATTTACATTAGTCAAACTGGTGTCCTTATCTTCATTGTTGATTTCACTACGTTTCGGCTGTGAGCTCCAGCTTTCTTCAGGTGTCTTGTGTCGAACACAGTTCAGTTATTTCGCATTTCATCTGCCGCTTTTAAGTGTGTTAATCTCCTCAATGACTTCAGCCTCAATGAGACAAGTCTTCGCTCCGAAATTCCCCTCGTGTCCTCCAGAAGATTTTATCGTGACCATATTTAGGAGTTCATCAAAGTATTCTCTCAACCTCCCAATGATATTCTTTGTAGAACCTCAACCGAGTTTTAGTGAGGTGTGAAAGACGGCATTTTGTTACGAAGTCGGTGGATGGTCTGCCAGAATACTCTATTAGCCAATATAAAGTCAGAACGCAGTAAAACCTCAAAATCCTCACATGACTTACTCTTCGACTTTTTAATTATTTGTTTGTAAAATCGAGGCTAGGCATAAAGTAGTTGAATCAAGCTTTAAATTGTGCTGTATTCTGATTGGTGATTACAGCAAATGTATTCCAGCCACCAACCGCATTACTTGTAGGTATACATCTAGATTCAGCACAAGATAGATATACTCGTGTCAGGGTTTCAAATATTAGAGCGCGTCCATTAATTGTTTTCTTAGATCTCCCTGCTGTAAAGAACCCTAGGTCGCAGATGACTTGGTGGGATTCAGTTAATAATATAAATATAGAAGCTGTAAACTAGGAGACGGTTAAACAGAACTGATGCAGACTTGTAGAGGATACGTCTTTGAAGAGGCCATGAATAGCGAAGAAAAGGCTTGGAGAAATCAAGCTGACTTACTGATCGACCGATTAAACAAACAATCGATTACTTAGTTAAATAGTTAATCAATTGCCAAATAAAAATATAACTAAAATAGAAACAGTGCTTGTGTTTATAATTGGCGTAATAACCCTACCGATATATATATACCTATACATATATATGTGTGTGAGTGTGTGTGTGTGTGTGTGTGTGTGTGTGTGTGTGTGTGTGTG
>NC_068982.1:80292254-80294559 GCF_001194135.2 Octopus bimaculoides | reverse complement strand
TGTGTGTGTGTGTGTGTGTGTGTGTGTGTGTGTGTGTGTGTGTGTGTGTGTGTATGTGCATGTGTGCGCGTGGGACCATGTATGTGCTCGTGTGCGTGTGTTTATGTTTAGATATACTTCCTCGCTTGAGAAAATATCTTTCACACTGTCAATATTCCGCCTGATTAATATCAAACGAACATCTGATGTAAATAACAGTAGTATTATGTTATGGCGGGAAACACCCAATCTTCTGCTCAGCCAAACATTTATAGATGACGTAGATTTACTATGATTCATAATACTGTACATTTCCTAGCAATAACGGTCTCGCACGAGCATCATCCCGAAATCCTTTTCGTTTCGGTCACAAAGAGTTATCTCCCATCCGTATTCATAAATGTATATGTATATATGTACGTATATATATAAGTATAAACAAACTAGCATTTGTTTTTTTTTTGTTTGTTTTTTTTTATATAAGTGCCGAAATGTGTATAGTGATACAAATAAGATGATAATTTGTTTTCGAACGCAGAGACGCCATTAGAACAGCAGAAACATTGGGTAAATTACCGTTACAAAGCGCCATGGAACGCTAATTACCCTTACAACCAGCCATGGGACACGAAGCTGCCCGCTGACAAATCAATCTGCTTTTGCACATTTTGCACATTTCGCTTTATAAGCGTGTAAAAAAATGCGGGCAATGGACAGTTTAGCTTAATGGTAATGCACTTAGTCAGAGTCATATCAAGAGGTATGGGTTCAAGTCCCAAAGCTGGTTGCTGACAAATTTTTCCGCTTTATAATGGTAATTTACCCAATGTTTCTGCTGTTCTAACGGCGTCTCTGCGTTCGAAAACAAATTATCCCCGTATTTGTATCTATGTACGTACGTTTGTATGTATGTGTGTGTGTAAGTATGTATATTTTTGCGTGTGTAGATTTGCATATACCCATAGAGATGTGTACAAATTACTAGCACTACTATACCAGACAATTGAAAGTCAATGCATACATATATGCATATATGTATGTACACACGCATATGTATGTATGGAGGAGGAGGAGACCCCATTCGGTCATGACTCACCATGGGATTGCACCTAGAAAGTTACCCTCCCAGGCACAAGGCCAGGCAAAGGCCGATACAGCTTGACACCAGTGGTGCCGCAACTCATTTCTACAGCTGAATGAACTGAAGCAACGTCAAATAAAGTGTCTTGCTCAAGAACACAACACGCAGCCCGGTCCGGGAATCGAACTCACAATCTCATGATCGTAAGCTCCACACTCCAACCACTGAGCCATGTGCCTTCACATGTATGTATGTATGTATGTATGTATGTATGTATGTATATATATATATATATATATATATATATATATATATATATTTATATATACACGCACACACACACACACGCACAAATTCACACAAGTATATTACAGTTTTATAGTTTAAGAGATGAGGAATTTTGTACATTATTTACATTTTTTACATTTGACGGATATTTGTCCTCATCTTGTTTGTTCTTAACACGTTTCGGCTGATATACCCTCCAGCCTTCATCAGATGTCTTGGGGAAATCTCGAAGCTGGGTTCTCATTCCTAAGGTATTTTTCGATGTTACTCTTATTATTATCATTATTATTATTATTATTTTTTTTTCTTTTCAGGTCACTGCTTGGAATCGAACTCGAAATCTGGGGTTTTAGCCCACGCTCTTAACCACTATGCCATATGCCCACGACCATATGGCGTAGTAACCTGAACAGCAACAAGATCAACAACAACAACAACAACAACAACAACAACAACAACAATAATAATAATAATAATAATAATAATAATAACATCGAAAAATACCTTAGGAATGAGAACCCAGCTTCGAAATTTCCCCAAGACACCTGATGAAGGCTGGAGGGTATATCAGCCGAAACGTTGTGTTAACAACAAACAACAACAAATAATGTAAATAATGAACACAGGTATATTGTTTAAATAAATAAAATGGTTTCGCAGACTTTAAAACCTTTGCTTCCGGTTCCTGTTTCCTGATATTTTACAGTTCATACTATTTCTGGTGTTCGATCGAGTTTGTAAAATAAATAACAATAAAACGTCATGTGCTACGTCCCAGCTCTGTTCGACGAACGGGAACGTGAAACTCTGAGTAACAGCTTTGTGATATTTCTGCAGCTTTTTGAACACCTTGGGCAAGTGTCTTCTACTATAGCCTCGGGCCAACCAAAGTCTTGTGAGGAGATTTGGTAGACAGAAACTGAAAGAAGCCCGTTGTATATATATATATATATATAT
>NC_068982.1:80287307-80290757 GCF_001194135.2 Octopus bimaculoides | reverse complement strand
TATATATATATATATATATATATATATGTATGTCTTAACGTACGCATGTGTCCGTGTAATGTGTGTGTCTCTGTCCATGTTTTCCGGTAAAAAGCGGTGCAGAATTGTATTCTTAAATGCTAACATGACATAGCAATTTATAATACGTAATATAGCAATTCAATAAATGGAGATTGATAAAATAAATATTCGACAGAAACATACTTGTGTCGATATAAGGAATAACCATGTAGTCGTTGCCCCACTATGGACGTGCTCTAATCTTTGAAACCCTGACAAGAGTATATCTATCTTGTGCTGAATTTAGATGTATACACATAAGTAATGCAAGCGGGTAATTGCATGTGGTTGGTGGCCGGTACACATTTGCTGTAATCACCAATCAGAATACAGCACAATTTAAAGCTTGATTCAACTAATTTATGCCTAGCCTCGATTTTACAAACAAAGAAATAAGCGGGAGTCGGCGACAGAGCTAGGAAGTAGTACTTATATATGCATGCATACATACATACATACATACATACATATATACGTACATACATACATACATACATACATGCATACATACATATATATGTGTGTGTGTGTGTATAAATATATATACATATATATATTGTGAGAGAGAGAGAGAGAAAGAGAGAGACAGACAGACAAACACACATACACACACAGAAACAGAGAGAGAGAGAGAGAGAGGGGGGAATTGAGTGAGCAGGGGGAGAGAACGAAGGGAAATTGTGTGTTTGTGATAAAGCCGAGACACAAAAGAATCGTACACAAACATAAAAACCACAAGCCGCTATACACTTGTATACGCCTATTGAAAAGCTTGCGACCATAAAAATATTACACTGACAGAATGTATTCATGTTTACCATGCACAATGCCGCACAACACGTCGGTAGCATAATAAAACAATTCATTATGAACAAATACATTAAACTAACACAAGGACGACCAATACAAATAACAGACTCTCACAAGTCTGACGCCATTTTAACATCGCTAAATATTAGCAAGCGTTTCATGAATATACCAATCAATGATGCCGTGAACTCTATAATAAGACGTAGATTAAATTTCGCATCCAAAAACTCATATTTTGTTTCGTTTTTATTGTTCTTCCCTCCACTAACGAACTGCTAAAAACATTTGCATAGAAAAATTAACAAAAGGAAAACAAAGACTCGAAATTTTCAAGAAGGATATCTATACCAATAATATGTTCACTTTGATGGCAGAACTATGGGTCCGCATTTTGACACATATTTGCCAATTTTTCTATAAAATTAACGTAATATTCTAAACGTTTCGAAATAAATTTTTAAACAAAGCGAAAAACGTTCATATAAAGAGCATTTACATGAAAGAGAAAGGCGGGAAAAACTTGAGTTGCACCACTGGTTTCTTAGATTTATATTTTATCAGATATATGTGTGTATATATATATGTATATGTATGCACACACACACATATATACCTAAATACTTATAAAGGTGTAGTACGAGGATAATCCTATTATTAGTGTATTAATACGTTTTACTATATTTTAACATGTTAACAGATATTCAGAGTTCAACCGTAACAAGTTAACTGACAATAAACAAAATGAGCACTCCGTTCGATCTTTAGCTACTAATAAAAATACGCTACACAATTATGTATTGTATGGAATTTGCCTCTAAAGATCTTCCAAAATCTATAGATCTAAACGCAGTCTCACGAAGGTGACCATGCTACACTTCGAATTTACTGTCAATCTTTTTCTTTTAAAAGTTTATCATTATTTAGTTTGACTTCATTATTACAACTGATATATCATTATTATTATTATTTAAGACGTCGCACAGTATCCAATATCGCGATGTTGTTGATTAAAGATATTGTGTCTACTGGGGGTTTGTACTGTCCGTCAAGTCACAAGAAAAACTTCAGGCAGACAGTACTTTACGCAATATGCGTGCCGTTCCAAGTGATGCTGATTTTTGCAATACATCTAGATTGTAGGGTATTTCTAAAGTTTCCAGATGTTTCTTCGGGTTGGGATGGTATTGAACCCAATGCTCCGATGACAATAGCGGCAATGCTTGACTTTCACAGCTGTCATATCTTGGCGATATTAATTCTCAGGTCTCCATATTTATCAATCTTTTCTCTTCCTTTCATGAAATGGTGATCGCTTGGCACTGCCACGTCGATTATTAGGCACTCTTGTTTGTCCCTCCTAAAAGTTACTATGTCCAGCTATCGGTACTCTAACACCTTGTCTGTCTGGAAGTCAAACTCCCAGAGGATTTTTACCATTCCTTTTTCGTCCATTACCTTTTTTAGTGTATGATGATACCAAGAATCCGTTACCTCGTATCCATACTTCCGACATAGCAGCCAGTGAAGGTTTTGCGCTACCTTCTCTTGCCTGCGCTCGTACTCTTTCTGCGCAAGATTTTCACAAGCACTAACAGTGTGAGTCACGCTTGCGGCCCTCTTCTCACACATTCTGCAGAGGTTCGTTGCACTTGTGTGTTATATATCTCTTTTCACTGATTTGATATTCAATGCCTGATCCCGGGCACCGATGAGTAGGCTTTCAGTCTTCTTTTTTTAGGTCATCCTTACTGAGCCACGTCTATGATGCTTCTTGCTCTTTCAAGTTGTTAGCTTCACGGCGAGATTGATCATGTGATTCTATGCGAAGTAGAGTTTCTTCCCTCCCGTTAGCTATTCGTCACCGGAATTAATTAACACTCTCAAGTCCATTTTGGTAAATCCTTCTGCACTAGCAGCATACTGTAGCAGGTCTTGTTTTGCTGTTTACCAAATATTGTGCCATGTTTCTTCTTTCACTGTTGATGTGCTAATCAGCCCACGTCCACCTTTACACCTCTTCATATAGAGCCTGTGTACGTTCGCCTTAGGGTGGAAGGCATCATGTATTGTCATCGTCTTCCTGGTAGTGCGATCGAGTTGGTTAATCTCCGCTCGTGTCCATTTCAAGATGAGTGCACTACAGCGGACTATAGTAGCAGTCCATATGTTGAAGGCAATCAGATGGTTCCTTGAGTTCAGTTTTGAGTCCAAGAGAAGTTTGAGGCTACGACTTTGCATTTCATTCTTTCGGGGTTGATTAAATAAGTATCAGTTAATCACTGGGGTCGATATAATCGACTTAATCCCCTTGTCTGTCATTGCTTGTCCTCTCTGTTTAGCTCCCTGTGGGCAATAAAGAAATTATTATTGTTATTATTATTATTATTATTATTATTATTATTATTATTATTATTATTATTATGATTACTACCGGTGATCTAAGTCTGGAAAGAGACGGGCTTCTGTTAGAGGCCTGCAAAATTTAAGTCACATGGAGTCTTAATAAACTGTTTTAAATAATACATGTAATTCCTACTAAATGTATTGAGTGCTCTTTTTCATGGTTTGTACATTCACTTA
>NC_068982.1:80283223-80286089 GCF_001194135.2 Octopus bimaculoides | reverse complement strand
TATAAAAAAAACAAGACAAAAGACGAAGACGGGTGTGTAAGCAACAAACAGATATATTAGTTTAACGCCCGGGAAGTGAGAAAGTCTTTTACGTTTCGAGCCTACGCTCTTCGACAGAAAGGAACACAGAAATAAGCAGAGAGAGAAAATAAAAAAAGGTGTAGTGGCTAGCGATCAATCATGGCGAATGGTTATTATGTGTGTGTTTGTGTGTGTGTGTGTGCGTGTGTGTGTGTGTGTGCATGCGTGCGTGCGTACGTATGTGTATATGTATATGTATGCATATATTTATATATGTATATAAATATATATATATATCTTGGGAGGGTCATTACACCAATAATAGTATTACACGCACTAGTTCAATATCACTTCTTTATTCTTAGTCAGTCTAATATCTGACCAACTAACTGATCAATCGTTTGTCTAATGTGCTGGTTAAATAATCAATCGGTTGCTTGTTTGCGAAAGTACCAATGACGTGCCTTCTCTCTTCAAGGTCTGCCTTGAGTCTTTGATAAAACAAGCAATGGATTGATTGTTTAACCAGTACATTAAATGAATGATCGATTTGTCAGTTGGTTAGATATTTAGCCAACTGACTAAGAATAAAGAAGTGATATTGAACCAATGCGCGTGTTATTATTACTAGGCATAATGAACCCCTCCCCTGAAGACACAACAAGATTTGTTTCAACACAAATTCACATAAAGAATATTGCAAACCAAATACGAAAACTATATATATGCATATACATACACACACACACACACACACACACGCATATATATATATATATATATATATATATACATACATATGCGTATGTATGTGTATATATGTATATATATGTATATATATACATATACACACATACACACACGCAGACACACACACACACGCATGCACACACACACACACACACACGCACACACACACACACATATATATATATATAGGGAAGACGGCAGCAAGAAATTTATAGTTATTTTTCTGACTTTGAATGCATTCATATATTGTAACATTAGCAATATTGGTAGAAACATTCACAACAAAACGTCCACTTGATACAAACCATAACTTGTCAAATATAGTTGTTTGCAAGAACAAAATAAAAATCCTTTACTTTTGTTGAGTAACGTAACGGGTATGAACATTATTTTCGAAATCATAGAAAATGAGAATATTTATGGTCAGTTGTTCCGAAAACCTTTAGGTTATAAAGTTGCTTTTACTTATAATTATTCTAATAAACAATAAAATCTGCTGTTTAAGTAACAGTCTGTGAAAGCTGAACTAATGCGATGTATGGGAAAAATACAATTTCATTAGCAGAACAGTGAAAATATGCAAGACTTTTCAAAATTTGAACGTGTAAGTCATTACTGTTGATGTTATCGTCATAGCTGTGATTCGTTCAGTTTTAATTATTTGAGTCTTGGATCGAATATTAGGTCAGTTAGCCTTAAGTCGGTCAGGCTTTCTATTGACGTAGATTTACAAGTAACATTAAATAGGGTAAGTTAATTAGTTGCAGCTGTAAATTCTCTTGTTCTTGCTGTTGTTATTATTGTTACTGATGTTGTTGTTGAGGATGATAAAATATTATGCGGATATAGAAAAAAAAACACGTTTAAATGAAAGATGGAAGATGGAACTAAAGTGATAACATCGACCAAATGTCTATGCTTTGCTTACACGTTTGTGAGTCTCCGAAATGGTGTAGCGTGAGGTAAGCTAGATGTGCAGACCACGAAGAGTGGCTCCTTGTTTTGGAAGGGCGGCGGTTAAGATATTTGTTGAGGATATACAGGGTGTTTCTAAAAATTTGATATCATTTGAGACGTAAATATCACAGAAACTACATAGTCAAAGCAAGTAAAACTAAACAGGCTTAAAGTTGAGCAACATAAGATTTATTCCTCCAAATTTGAGTGAGAAATACCAAGATATGTGGATTCCATGAACGATTTCACAAGTGTCCAATATGCGCACCGCCTGAGACACGGTACACGTCGAGCCGGTAGTCCATCTCCTCCCAAACACGCTTGGGTAACAGTCTCCAGTGCGGTAGTGATTCTCTGCTCGAGTTCCTCTAGGTCTGCAGGAAGAGCTGGGACACAGACCAGGCCCTTCACATAGCTCCATGTTTGCGCTTTCGCGTGTCATCTGCCGTTATGGCCTGAATGAGCTGCAGTTTGTAGGGTTTCATTAGCAAGCATTTCCTCAGGACACGCCAAACTGTCATTGGAGGAATCTGGGTTTGCAGACTTGTTCTTCTTATGGACTTTGGGACTTCGCAAGAGTTTTTGGCGAACCCGCTCGACCGTCTCTTCCGATGTTAGTGGTCGTCCAGATCCTTTTGCCCTGCACAGATAACCTTCCTCTTTGAATTTTTTGTGCCATGTCCAAATCTACATTGTCGTTGGTGACTTTTTAGAGAACTCTCTCAAATGCACGCTGCACAGAATTGTTCGACTGTGTTCGAGCATACTCCAGCATACAAAACGCTTTTCCTCTTCTAATGAATGCCATTTCTATACCTGGAAAGATAAATATATCCAACATTGAACATAAAATTTTAACCTGTTTCTACACATGCTATTAAAATTTCAAGTCATTTGAAGAAGAACTGGAAAATATATTAGATTGCGAAATGATAAATGTTTGGAAACACCCTGCATTGCACTTGAAGAGTGCAATCAGTTTGGCAACCGCACAAAGGCAGAAAAAACTGCGACCTTGAGAAAGATGACAAGGCGTAGTTTCTGGCTTTCTAATATTTTTGCCACATCACCTACAGGAAGTGATATAGTAGTAGTAGTAGTAGTAGTAGTAGTAGTAGTAGTAGTAGTAGTAGTAGTA
>NC_068982.1:80279794-80282089 GCF_001194135.2 Octopus bimaculoides | reverse complement strand
TATATATATACAGAGAGAGAGAGATACACACACACACACACATATATATATATATATATATATATATACATATATATGTGTATGTATGTATGTATGCATATGTGTATATATGTACGTATGTATGTATATATATGCATGCAATATATGTGAGTAACTTCAAGAATTTGTAGTTTGGAGTTTCACGTTGCCGATTATTCAGAATATTGAAATTGGGAAGCAGCGTGACAATATATGAGTAAAATAATTCGCAATCACAACTTAATACTATTAGATAACGATGCAAGATTTGTTGGTCAGAAGCTGTTAAAAAAGCGAGACGTCTTTAATATATGAATAGATCGCTAATTGTAAAATCATATCGACAGTACAAAAAGTGTATGTGCGAGTATATATATATATATATATATATATATATATATATATATATATATATATATATATATATATGTACACGTACACACATACATATACATATACTTATCCTCATTGAGGAAACCCAATGAGGATAAGTGAATCATTGAATGAACAATTCATAAGTGTCTTTACCCCACCCCTACGGCACATGCAAGTTAGCAGACCTGTAGAATTATTTATCACTATAAAAGCTGAACGGAAAGCAGTCACAATTGAATACACCAACATTGAAGAAGAGGATGTAATACTGGCAATAGATGATGTAGATGCAAACGCAGCTGCCGGCCCTGATAGATTCCCAGCAATCCTTCTCAAGTCATGTAAACGGGTCCTTGCAAAACCATTGCAGCTACTTTTACAGAGCTTCCTCGCAAATGGTAAACTCCCGGTCAAACTAATGGAGGGAATAATATGCCCTATCCATAAAGGAGAAAGTAGATGCTAAAAACTATAGTCTTATCTCTCTGACTTCACACATCAGCAAAGTCATGGAACGATTAGTCATAAGGAAACTAATTACATTCCTTGAAGAGAATGACTTGCTGACTGACACCCAAAAGACATTATGACATTGCAGCATTGCGACCGGGTGCTAAAGTAGCTGCTCAAAAGCTCAAATGTGGGCGTGATATACCTCGTCTTTGCAAAAGCTTTTGATAAAGTCGACCATGGTATGATTTGTCACAAGCTGCGTAATCTTGGCATAGTTGGAAAACTTGGAGAATGACTACATGACTCTAAAAGATAGAAGTCAGGTTGTGGTAGTCAACAGGGCCACCTCCGAGGCACAAATAATGAGTATTGTTCTACAGGGCACTGTCCTGGGGTGGCTGCTATTCATGGTGGCCCTCTCTGACATGCCGTCAGCTACTCAAGTAGCCATCTTTGCTAGCTATGCAGATGATACAAGTCTCTCAGACGATACAGAACCCTGGAAACGTTGTGCATCTACAATGTGAGTTGAATGCAATATACAGGTGGGCTGAGTAAAATAGCATGCAGTTTAATGTTGGAAAATTGCAAGCCTTGTGCTGTCAACACAGAAAGCTCAATGAAAAGCAGATAGGATACACTGGCACAGGAGGGATTGCAATCCCTGAATCAAAATCAGTGCCTGACTTGTGCATCGACAAGAGTAATGATGCATCTTTCCATGTGTACATTACCAGGTTGGCAATAAAATGCAGACGCTTGGCCGGATGGACCCTTCTAACTTTCAAAACTAGAGAAAAGGAAGGCATGATGGTCCCCTGAAGGACTTTCGTTTTCAGCTGTCTGGATTACTACTCCCAACTGTGGTCACCAAACAGTGTAAAATTAACGACAGAACTCGAGGAGATCCATCGAGGCTACAAGCGGGAAAGATATGCAGTGATATACATCTGGAAAATCATAGAAAATCTTTCCGTTACAACACCAGGACAGATATCAATGCATAGTACCAAAAATCCCAACATTACCATCACGATACAGGACCAGATACTGCAAAAGTTTCAGTTTCAAGGGCCCAAAGCCAGCAGCTTGGGCTTCAAGGGCCCTTCAATATCCTCCCACAAAGCCTGAGAGACCTGCATAGCGTAAATGTAGGCTTTTTCAAAACAAAATTAGATCTCTTTCTGTCAAGAGTTCCAGATGAACCTAGCTCAAAGCAAGAAACAGAGACGAGGGCAGCAGCGTCAAACTCCCTCATCCACTGAATGTTACATATCGGAGGAGGTTTAGTGCAAGTACCGCAAAGTAAACGGTGGTGCCCCAGTATAGCCGCAGTCCTTCAGTATGGCCTGAAACTAAGTATATATATATATATATATATATATATGTTCTTTTATTCTTTTACTTGCTTCAGTTATTTGACTGCGGCCATGCTGGAGCACTGCCTTT
>NC_068982.1:80277388-80279784 GCF_001194135.2 Octopus bimaculoides | reverse complement strand
TATGTTCTTTTATTCTTTTACTTGCTTCAGTTATTTGACTGCGGCCATGCTGGAGCACTGCCTTTAAACCCTAGGAATTATTCTTTGCAAGCCTACTACTTATTCTACTGGTCTCTTTTGCTGAACCACTAATTTACGGGGGACGTAAAACACACCAACATCGGTTGTCAAGCGATGATGGAGGGGACAAACGCAAACACACAAACGCGCGCGCGCACGCACACATACACACACACACACACACACACACGACGGGCTTCTTTCAGTTTCCGTCAACCAAATCCACTCACAAGGCTTTGGTTGGCCCGAGGCTATAATAGAAGACATTTGCCCAAGGTGCCACGCAGTGGGACTGAAACTGGAACCATGTGGTTCGGAAGCAAGTTTCTTACCACATATATATGCATATATATGTATGAATGTATGAATGTATGTATGTATGTATGTATGTATGTATGTATGTATGTGTGTGTGTGTGTATTTATGTATGTACGTATGTATGTATGTATGTATGTATGTATGTATGTATGCATGCATGTATGCATGTATGTATGTACAGGGTGGAGTAGCGAAGCGAGGACGGACGTTTTTGAAAAATTCACAAAATTAATGTTAGCTGCAAACAAATTTTATTGACATCAATGTGTTTTTATTGAATTAGCATTTGTCAAAATCAAGTGTGGAAAGCTTTCTTCAAATCGACCAATGTACAGGGTTTATGCACATACACACGTCCTTTGAGCTTTCCCCACAAGGCATGTCGTTTCCCCATGAGAAATAATCACATATGGACAAATCAGGAAACCGAGGGAGCCAAGGAACGTCAGCAAACCTGGAAATGAGGCAGTCATCAAAGAGAGGGTGAAGCACGTCCATTGATGCTCTGGCTGTGTGGGCTGTTGCCCTATCCTGCTGAAACCACACACGTCGAATGGTCAAACTCAGACACAAAGAAGTTGTTTATCATTTCATTGTAACGCTCGGAGTTCAGAGAAACAGCGTTTCCATTATTGACTTCAAAAAAGTAAGGACCAATAGCCGTAGCTTTCCCAACAGCACACCAGACCGTCACATTTGGGCTGTGCAGTGGTCTTTTGTGCTGTCCTCTTGGTTGTTCAAGAGCTCGATAAAGACAGTTCTGTTGATTCACCATGCCATTGAGATGAAAATGAATTCATTAACAAAATGAAGTGCTCATTTGCCTCAAAAATTGCCTCCAACTGACGGGCGAAGCTAAGCTGTGTGCCTAGTCTCATGGTTTCAGCTGTTGCCCAATGACCAATTTGTACGGGTGGAAATGCAGGTCTTCATACAAAATACATCATACCGAATCGATTACCGACGCCAAGTTCAGTGGAATGCCTCCGGGCAGAGCGATTCGGGCTCCATCTCAAAGCTTGTCTAGTGCGTTCTATATTTTCCAGGGTCCGTACCGTTCGTAGCGCCCACACCAGTTTCCTATTCAAGAGTGTACCTTGTGTACGAAGCACATTCACCAAACACAAGAGTGTGATAGAAGTGGGAAGAGCCTTATTTAGATGAATGCTGAAGTGGCGCCGAAACTCATACTGAATTGCTGACAGACTCGTTATTCTTCACGTAACTGTCATAAGCAAACACCCGATGCTCTATCGTCCACAGCACCAACGGATCACCTGAAAAGAAAAAAATGCTAAGACACCAGGGACACATGTCCCTCGCCCAGGAGCTGAGTAGTAGCCATTTCAAAGACGACCATCCTTTCTACCACACCCTGTGTGTATGTATGTATGTATGTATGTATGTATGCATGTATGTATGTATGTGTGCGTGTATGTGTGTGTGTATGTATGTATATGTAAGTGTATTCATTTATGTATATATCAAGGTTATTTCGTTTTGTATCTCAAGTTTCATGTGACTGCATTTAGGTGAGAACAGTTTATATATATATATATATATTCATACATATACACACATATTAAAGCACGCATATATACATAATATATATATAACTATACATACATATACATTTGATGCGTGAATATGTATGCATTTATATATAATTGAATGTACTGATAGAACCGTAGTAGTAGCTTCCATAAATAAGCTGTTATTTTTGTTTTTTGTTCTTTTTTTTGCCGAAGAAATATAATAAATTCCCAAAGCCTATAGCAACGATATTGACAGGTTTAAGACTTTCGGAAACATTTAAAAGATTTATCAAATCTATAGACATAACCCTCTGGACTAATGGTAACGTTCGCTCGTATATTATATGTGTGTGTGTGTGTTGCAGAATATAAGAATTCCACGGCTATTATAGAATATGGTTAAAAGTACACCAATGGCCTATTTGTGTCAATGCCTCATTTCAAGTAATATATATATGTATGTATATATATATATATATATAT
>NC_068982.1:80273706-80277084 GCF_001194135.2 Octopus bimaculoides | reverse complement strand
TATATATATATATATGTATGTGTATATATATGTATGTTACTGTTAATACTTCATTTAGAGAATTAACATTGCTTATATATATATATATATATATGTATGTATGCATATGTGTGTATATATATATAAAATTTAAGAAATGAAAAAGGAACTGGAAATTGTGCAATGAACTTCATTAGCTTACAACTGTTTCTACTACGCTATAAGCTGATGCACAAGCATCAATCAACACTCAAACCTTATTCTGAAACAAACGTATATTGAGTTCTAGCAAAGGTAATTCGATCGGCTCGAGATACCACTCAATGATGACTGGACCTTGAACCACGTAGCTTGGAAGCAAGCTTTATCAACCAACCAACCAACCAACCAACCAGCCAACCAACCAACCAATCAACCAACCGACTAACAAACTGACCAGCCAAACAACCAATCTGTGCGGCAAGCACACTCTCACGCAGAATAAGAGACAATATATAATTTGTAGTGTTTGAATAATAAATGGATAGTTTATTGGAATACACAACCAATATTCTGGAATTACAATAAAAGGGAATGTAGCAGAAAAATAAGGTGGAGCTTGAGGCATCGGTGTTGTTAGAGTTCTTGGATAATTCGTCTGGTACAATTCATTCCTATATTGGTTATTACATTATGTAAAACTGCATATTGATGTATATTGGTGTATATATTTCATATTATATATATATTATACACATGCAGTAGAAATATATCAATATATCAATATCTATATATTCATACATGCATACATACATACATACACACACACACACACACACACACACACACATATATATATATGTATATACACATATACAGATATACATACACATATACATACATATATGATATGTATGTATCTATCTATATATACATACATATATATATATACATTTATATATGTGTATATATATGTATATATATATATATATATATATATATATATATATATATATATATATATATATATATATATATATATATATATATATATATATATGATACAATACGATATATGTATTATGATATGGCACATTATGTACTAATATATTAACACACGTACTTTATACGTATTTGGACACACATATATATATACATACACAGATGTAAGTATGCAAAAATACATATACACACATACATACACACAGACAGGCATAAATAGAAGCATAATATATATTTATATTAGTATGAACGTGTACACTTACATATGCACACGTTCATACTAATATAAATATTAGTGAGCTTGTGTGTTTGTGTCTGAGCGAATGAAGACGAGATATATACACGCTCAGATATGCATCACATGGCATAAATCAAATCGTTGAAACTAACCAGTTTTTTCCTTTCGCTTTTACAGTGAGTCTCACCCGCCCGCCAACTGATGGCAGAATAATGACATCTATGACCAATGTGTTATGGGAACTCAATAATCAGCAAATAGTCATAGACTGGAAATATATACATGTTTATTACATATACACAGACACAAACATACACACATACATAAGTATAACATACAAGCACACACACACGCATACATATGCACGCACACATATGAACGTACACACGCACACACATACATACATGCATACATACATACATACATACATACATACATTCGCACATGCATGCATATCGCGGAGAAAGAGCAAAAGAAACTGACAGATTTTCCAAATCCAGTCTATTAATGGTACAATAAAGATATGTAAGACATTCCAAAGATATTCCCTCTCAGAGTTTTTAGGTGAATAGTTGCACACACTTGGGTGCATGTATCGACAATTCAACCAACACATTAACTCAATCGCGTATTTACAAATACCTGGAACTCTCTTAACTCAAAATGGCTTGTCGGTTTGTTAGCCACCAGCTTGAACTCTCTAGAAAAATTATATAAAGCTCAAAGAAAAGTCAATACATACGTAACATCCATAACATACATACATGCATACATACATACACACACACGCATACATACATACATACATACATACATACATACATACATACATGATAGCTACAGCTCGGTATTGAACAATGCCATCACTTGATTGTCCTCTAAATCATGAGATAACTGATGTGGTTTTTCAGTCCTACTTGGGACCTCCACTCTTTCGCACAGATGTGGAAACGAGGGTCGCCTCTTGCATCCGGTGTTCAAGGAGCTCGTTACTAACTCCGACACAAAAGATTCAATGAAAAAGTTCCATGATGGCATAAAGATGCCATCATGGAACTTTTTCATTGAATCTTTTGTCTTTTTCAGCCACAGTCAGCCATTGTCTTCAACATGTAATAGAGATGTTAAAAACTCCAGCAACCTCTATGTCTGGAGCTTTTAAAGTTAGGAATGGCCTTCCACTGGACCAATTGCAGTCTCAGAATAACACGCATTTCCCCCAAAAGAAGTAGTCTACGTCATTGAAAGCAAACGAAGTCGGAAGTGTTAGATCACAATATTTCTTTTCCTCGAATGCAGTTGTTAGATTATTTTCAACTCTACTGATTTCACCTGTCCTTTCAGAGGCTTATTTTTTGTCATGCAGGTTGTACAACGAAAATCACCCAACTTACAGTGCAGACTTGCTAGGGTTAAGGCTGCCGGCTTAGTCGCCGTCGGTGTGAGCATGCAACGTGTTGTACCGAGTTACACGTTATCAGTAGCATTAAGAATGACCTGAAGTACACACACACACGCACACACAAACATACATGCACATATATTATGTTTTTACTTTGTTCTTTTCTTCTTTATCTTTTTTAGACCCCGCCTTGATATATAAAAGATCTTTTATTCTACATTTTCTTCCAACTAATGATTAACTGATATCAAATAGATTCTTAATGTTTCACTTGTTCGTTTGTCAGTGTTTTTTTTTTTTTTGCCTCATTGAGACCTTCCTTTTTATCACACTAACTCCTTAAAATCTTGCTCACCGCCAAGCGTTAAACTGAACGCCCAAAACCAAAATGCAAACGGTGTTGTGTGCTTCTTTTGATGTAGCAATATTTTGGTTATGATATTTGATTTTTGATGGTATCACATTTGATATTATTATGCTTCCATCTAACTGGACTAATTTTTAACTACCACGTGCAGAAATGACACTCTCACCTCAATCGTTACCACTTTACCACTCCTTTCACTAATCTAGTCCTCTTTCTGCTGACAAACAGCTAAAGTCGCTACGTATTATTTTATGATTCCTGCCAGTTTCTAGCATCTATTTGTTCGCATGTGCACACTCTCCCTACCTCTATTTCAACGTATATATGAGTATGTGTGTGTGTGCATAGTATATTTAAGCAATACAATCTCTCTCCCTCTCTCTCCCTCTCTCTCCCTCTCTCCCTCTCTCT
>NC_068982.1:80272605-80273464 GCF_001194135.2 Octopus bimaculoides | reverse complement strand
ATATATATATATTTGTGAATTCTCCCTATATATGGTATTTAATATGTTAGTTTTGTTTTCTGTTGAAACTCTTTTCCAACGTAAATGTGTGTGTTGATGTCGTCGTCGTCGACGTCGTCATCGTCATCGTGTTGTTGTTGTTCACTATATCTTACAGTAGCAACACCGTATGGTAATTACTTTGGTTAGCCGCCGGTATAATAGGTTATTTTCATGACTAACATAACAATTGCAGCGTCTGAAATTTACTCCTTCCTCTGACGTCGTCTCTAAATTAGTTTTGCTGTGCTATACATTTTCAATATCTTCACAGGTTTTCCGTATTAGAGTTGGCTGTTGAAAACGAGTGTTAGATATTATGAGCAGTAATTTAAGACAAACCAGCTGAAAGGACCGAACACCAGTTATATTTCACTTTGAGATTAACAGCGTCAATGATTACACAACGGAGCCTGCCGTGGCTTATGTTGGATATTGGTTGTCCAATTGTAGGGTTAAATGTCTGACGAGTTGTGTGGGAAACAAGAGTGAAACTTGCTGCTATGGTTACAGCGCAGTTAAACATCTATTTGGCAAATATTTGAGATGATCGTATGAGATGCGATGTATTTGAGTCCTGTTAGAGAGTCTCTGACAATGATTTTGTCTGAAATTATGGGGTAGTGTGTCTCATTCGGGTTTTAAATTTAATATGAGGAAACTCGAAGAGATTACAGTGTCTAATAGCATTTTTATTATATCATATCCGCTAATTTATAATACTTGTAACGTCCCTTTCTTTCTCTCTCTTTCTCTCTCTCTCTCCCTCTCTCTCTCTCTCTCTCTATGTATGTATGTATGTATATATATATATATATAA
>NC_068982.1:80267969-80271251 GCF_001194135.2 Octopus bimaculoides | reverse complement strand
CACACACACACACACACACACACACACACACACACACACACACATATATATATATACATATATATACTAAACAGTAAAGCCAGTCACCACGCCAAAGTGGCTGTTGAATGCTACAAAAATCCCATGCAGATTCTACACCAACTGGTTGGTTATCGGTTAAAATTTGTTATATTAATATATTTGTCTGCATGTGTTTACTTTATGCGTATTTCAGCATTATTCATACTTGTCATATATTTGTGTACATCATTAATATATAAGTGCATGTATGTGTGCGTGCGAGTGCGCGTGTTGTGTGTGTGTGCGTGAAAAGGTGGGTGTCTGTCTCCAAAACTCCAAAGTTGAGTAATGTTTTCATGCTTGGATTTGTAAACCATAAGAATAACACTGGTCAACAAAGAATTTGCCCTAAGGAAAAGAATACCCGTATTTAATATGTTTTTGCATGCAGAATTCAAGAATAATGTCAAATTATCTGTATCACTAACGGTTTCTCTGTTCCACGATATCCCTCTCAGTTCCTGTCACATGGGCTAAATTTCAGTTAAGCTGTTGAAATGTGAAGCTAACGGTTTTAGAAATACTTCTAATTTAATTTTTTATGAATAGAATTAATCTAGTGAAATCATAAATCCAGCTAACTGAGTCAATCAGTCCCCAACATATATGAAATAAAAAATATTTAAAAATACCAATTCACAGAAAAAGCACAGAAAAATACTAACACACAAAAGCACAGAAAAGTATGTAGTGTACTAATACAGAGAAAAAGTAAAACAAAACACGCGGGTGAAAATAATCTCGTGGTATGAAGAATCTTGTGCGAAAAATCAACATAGTCAACAGCGTCACTGGCAATAGCGTGCGGTTGTCATGGTAACAAGCTGCTAATGCCAAGCCGTCTGCTGATTGGCTAAAATTACCTAAATTTCCCAACTTTAATTTCAAATAACATCAGATTCTTTAATTTACGAGATAAAGTAATTAGTTGGTCGTAATCAACATTCAGAGTTGCATCGATACACCAAACTTGAAAGCAATCTGAGCAAAATTAAGGGGGGCTCATTTTGCGAATGAGAAAGACTAGTTCCGTATATGTGCATGCATGCGTATATATGTGCATATTTCTATCAACTTACTATTCATAGGCGTCTATCTATGTATGAAAGTGTGTAAGTATATGTGTAGATGTGCATGTGTATGTGCATCTATATGTGTGTGTACGTGTGAGTGTGTATCTCTCTCTCCCTCCTTCCCTCTCTCTCTCTCTCTCTTTATATATATATATATACACACATGTGTGTGTATGTATATATATTTATGTCTATGGGAGTGATCGTGTGACAGTCAGCACGCATATGGTTGTCTAAATTTGAGTAAGTATATACGCTTGTGTTCGGGAATTTATTCACCTTTGAGTTGTACCTGGTGCTTCAGCTTAAGTACCTAATTCAACTGAATCTCAATCATTTTCTTATATATACATATATATATGTACACGCACACACACACATATATATATATATATACACACATCTATCTATCTATCTATCTATCTATCTATCTATCTATCTATCTATCTATCTATCTATCTATCTATCTATATATATATATATATTTGTGTGTTTCTGTCTATCTGGCTATGTTTGTCTCCCGCCGCCATCGCTTGACCACCGATGTTGGTGTGTTTACGCTTCTGTAGATTAGCGGTTCGGTAAAAGAGGCCGATAAAATAAGTACTAGGCTTGCAAAGAATACGTTCTGGTGTCGATTTGTTCGACTAAAACCCCTGAAAATGGTACTCCAGCATGGCTGCAGTCAAATAACTGAAATAAGTAAAAGAATGAAAGAATACACACACACACACACAAACATACATACACACACAAACACATTATTGTCAAGCTAATGAAAGCGACTAAGCTAAAACTCCGAAATTGCTGTCAACATCCTCTATATGGAAATATAAATCTAATACTGTATAGAAAATATTAAGTGATTCTTCAATTAACGTTGATTTAAAAAAAAAAAAAATAACTAAATGGCGGTGCCCAAGCATGGCTACAGCTCATGAGCTGAAACTAGATAAAATTTAAAAAAAATAAAAATACATAAAAGCAAACAATAATATAAGCGATGTAGATATATGTCTATTTATGCGTATATATAAAGCGTGTTAAGGCTAAACAGTTGTGTATGTGTGTGGAGGGGTCCTTTTGATCTGTTCTGGTTAAGCATCCAATTGCACTAGGAACATCCAATGCAGATTTCCAAGCAAACACAATGGTGAAACGTACGTAGTGAGAAATTATATAAACTTTCGCAACAAAGTCACCAAATCCATTGCCAATATTTCTAGTCTTTTCTTTGTTTCTTTGTCAGCATGAAACGATATAGCTTTTGGTACTGCCTAATAGACATGTCTAATGAAATTGGTGAAAATATTGCTGCTGATATTTCAGGTCGTTAGACGTTATCTATAATTTGATAATTTTGTTTGTGACTAGTATATAGTAGTATACTCGTGCCGTCAAAAAATTATGGCATTTTAAAAGAAAAAAAAACTGACAATAGAATTTAATTAATGCATCGATATAGCACTCATTCCAAGTATTTGATGTAAACTTTTAGAGTGAGAATAATATAGTTTTATTGAGAGGATTAAAACCAAAAGAATTAAATATGAGGGTAAGTTGTATATAAACTGTTTTAATATGCTTTGAAATTGAAATGATAAAAACTTCTATATTTAATTGTTGGAAAGTTCTCCAGCTATTATATTATTAAATCACCTGTTCCGTCAAAAATGGCAGCAATTTCCATATATATTGAAAGTAATACATACTTATGATTTTATACCAAGGAATGTACAAATGATGGTGGTGTTTACTGCTCATAGTTTAGTTAATTTGTTTCAAATATGAATGACGTCACCGTCAAATATGTCTATGCTTGCACATCAAAATAAGCACGAAACCAAGTGCTGATGTTCTAAATGAATTTAATACGCGTATTTCTCGTAGTTATGAAAGATAGCGTTTACATAATATCATATCGCCTAAGCCGCCACTTTAGTGTGTGTGTACAGCCAAAGTGAGAGAGGTGGAAGAGAGACAGAGCCACAGAAATCAATATAACTGATTGCTCTTCGATTTCTGTTCATATATCTTCATATCTATCTATCTATCTATCTATCTATCTATCTATCTATCTATATATCTATCTATCTATCTATCTATCTATCTATCTATCTATCTATCTATCTATCTGTCTGTCTGTCTG
>NC_068982.1:80263494-80266961 GCF_001194135.2 Octopus bimaculoides | reverse complement strand
TCAGCACTGCATCTAACAGCTTCAACAGTGCTGCTGCTGCTGCTGCTGATGATGATGATGATGATACTACTACTACTACTACTACTACTACTACTACTACTACTACTACTACTACTACTTCTAACAACAACAACAATAACAACACCAGATCGAACCACTACCTCTATTGCAATCACCAACAGCTTCGTTATTTTAGTGTAATCGGCTAACAAGCCACATATAGGAATCGGCAGCCAAGGCAAGTATCACCATTACCCCACCGCCATCACCACCACCATCATCATCATCATCATCACCATCACCACCACCACCATCTTCATCATGAACATCATCATCATCATCATCATCAACAACAACAACACCAACAACTGTATGAGCCATTGAAAAGAACAGCCATTATAATCCTTCACTGCAATCTCTACGATACAACCATCACCACCATCACCACCAACACTAACAATAACACCATCACCACCAACACCAACCCTTCATTTCTACCGTTATCACCTTCATCAACATCACTAAGACCAGCAGCAGTAATTAGGAAGCCTTTACAGGATTGCTAGATCTTTTAGAAATAGCAGGCAAATTTCCTCAACCCAAACACCATCCTCTGAATACAACGGTGGACACATTAACAAGCGTAGTCTTCTCTCACTCTCACTCACTATGTTTGTATGTATGTATGTATGTATGTATGTATGTATGTATGTATGTATGTATGTGTATGTATGTATGTGTATGTGCTTGCGCGCGCGCGTTATATTTTCCTTCTTTCCCAAACAAAGTTCAGCTGAGTTACTATATATCTTGCTGCTCCAAAAATAGGGAGTATTGCAAAAAGTGTATGTTGTCAACTGGTTTTACAGACACTGCACCAAAAGTCCACAGATAATTTCTTTCTATTATAATTTATTCACCAAGTGGACTTCACGACAGGACATGTTTCTCTTTTATTCTATCAAACAGCGATATCAGGTCGGTTATGTATTTATCTACTTACTGTTTATATTCCTAGCTATCCTACCAATATTTTTTTTCGATCCATATATCTCAGCAAAAGCACCTTCGTTTCTTATTATATTTCTCTCATATCGCACTGGCTGCTACGTCATTTCTTTTGAGAACGTCGTATCTAGAGGACATTTAATCGCAGTCGGAAATAACGTAGCAAATGTTTTCAGTTGTACCGTTGCTTAGTTCTACATGTATTATAAGCTGTAGCTTTCTATGTTTTGTGTAGATGGTTCATGGCAAAGATGTCTTACTTCAAGTTTACATGGAAGTAAGTTTTGAGGTCAGATATACAAATTTTGGTATTCGATACCGAGTTGTCACTGACATTTCTTCCGGCCATGGTCAGTGTTTTTACTTTCACCTACCCAAGTACAATCTTGTAAGTGTGCTGGTCATCCTAACGCAACTACACAATGTTGTAAATATTTGGGAAATTAATATCTTTTTTGTTTAATCAACCCAAGTACCAGACTAGGACTGTATATTACATTGTATAACAAATTATTATTATTTTCCTTTTTTACTTTGGTCAGTAAGTATTATTTCCTATTTGCTTCTATCTAGAAATCAAAGGAAATGACTGCTATTTCCATCAATGCTTTGAAACTGACCTATTTTCCATTACAGACAGATTCAACGCTGAGTTGCTGATGCAGAAATACTGTTAGAGAAAATATTCTGCTCAATACCACAAATTTTCTTGTTAGTTTTTTGACCACAACCACTTGAGCCCTTAGTAGCTGACAATATGTACATGATCATGAGCAGGAGTGGTGGCGGGGAATCGTAGGCATTTGATGAGAGGGATCCTTTAGGGTTTGAATAGATATAATAAAAGCGAAGTTTGAAGGAGATATTAGCCACTTTTCATATTTTCTTGGAGTAAGCAAACAGGAAATAACAGTTGCTACCCAAGGACAAAATTCGTGTTACATAATGTTAGTGATCCCAAGAAGAAGGAAGGCCGAAATCGTGTATCTTTCATTGACAGTGAGCAAACAATTTGAAAGAATAGTATCATAGTCAAAATATTATATCCTAATATATGCAAGACAGCAATAAAACGAAAGAAAACAATCGCTTGTGGTTGGTTTAGAGCTCATAACTTGATAGAGCAAAACTAAATAAGAAGAACAAAAAATGTAAACCAACCTCCAGTTCCACCAACCAAAATATGTAAATGAAGCATAAATAAAGAACTAAATAAAACATAAATATCAAAAAATATATAATGAAAGAAATCTGTTTAAAAAAATATGAAAAAAGTTGATTAGGTATCGTCGGTGTTTATTGCTAGAGCTTTTGAGCACTTCCGGTTCGAGAGGCTTTCATCATTTGATAGAGATGTTTGGTGCTGATGTATCAAGGAAGAATCAAAGAGATACATTGAATTCCCACTTGGTAAAAGAACGGCAACATTTCCAGTTATGGCAAAGTAGACCGAGTATTATATCTACCTCTCTGTCGTCCTAGCTAAATGAGTCTACGCTCATTCTCTCTCTATCTTATATTATCAATCATCTCTTATCGTACACACATATACACACATATAGACACATAAGCATACATACACGCTCTCTCTCTTTCTCTCTCTTCCTCTCTCTCTCTCTCTTCCTCTCTCTCTCTCTCTCTCTCTCTCGATATACATACAAACCCTGTATATCTCACAGTTATATCACTCTCTGTGTATTCTCCTCTCTCTTTCTTTCACTCAATCACTCACTCCAGCAATATCTCTCAGTTTCTCTCCCTCTCTGCTTCCCAACCACATGATTCCGGGTTCAGTCCTACTGTGTGGAACCTTGGGCAAGTGTCTTGTACTATAGCTTCGGGCTACCCGAAGCCTTATCATTGGATTTGGCAGACGGTAACAAAATGAAGCTCATGATGTGTGTGTATATGTGTGTGTGTGTGTGTGTGTGTGTGTGTGTGTGTGCGCGTGTGTGCGCGCGCGTGTCTGTCTGTTTATACCTCCACCGCTTGACAACCAATGTTGGCGTCTTTACGTCCCTGCAACCTAGCGGTTTGACATAGAGACCAATAAGTATTAGGCTTTAAATAAAATGAATACTGGGGTTTATTCATTCAAGTAAACTCCAGTATGTTTGCATGTGATGTTTGTGTGCGATGTATGTATGCATGTATGCATGTATATGTGCGGCACGTGGCTTAGTAGTCAGGGAGTTGCACTCATGATCGTAAGATTGTGGTTACCATTCCTTGAACAGATGTGTTGTCTTCTTGAGCTAAACACTCCAATGCGTTCCGCTGGTAAAATTCAATACTCTTGTGACGGGCCGGCGTCCAGTCCAAGGAGGATAATACATACCTCACAGAATCCAAGAAACTGACCTTATGATGCATTTTTTAATGTATGTATATGTGTATGTATGCGTACGTGTGTATCTCTCTGTATATATATGTACGCACCTGTGTATATATATATATAT
>NC_068982.1:80261781-80262831 GCF_001194135.2 Octopus bimaculoides | reverse complement strand
TATATATATTTAGATAGATAGATAGATAGAGAGAGAGAGAGAGACATAAATTAGATGAGAGACATACGCCCATACCCACACACCCATATACATAAGTATATATTTGTGTGTGTGTGTGCGCGCACACACACACACACACACCATATACACATATGTATGTATATAAGTATAAATGCATATATACGTACATATATGTATGTGGTGTGTGTGTTTATGGTCGAGACCTTATTTCCATGAGAAAAATGACAATACCAACAACACAAACATGAAAACCAAGGAAGAACAATAAAAGCTGCAAGAAACAGTAACTACAAAAACAGCGTTTATGAATGAGAAAACAAACGATTGCTGACCAAAATCAATAGAAGCACTTTTCAACACCAAGAACAAAGTGGCAACATAATAAGAACGTCTGGAATTGGTAAAACATCAATTGTACTCTGTTAATATCTGTTCACTCCCAAAGGGAATATCAACCTATACAATACATTACTTGGGTCAGAGTTGTAGTATTGTTGTTGTTTGGTTTATATTTCATTAGTGAAACAAGAGTAGCGATAGTTATTAGTCGATCTATCCAGGTCCTAGAACCCTTATGGTGTTCATGCGGCTGACATAAATTTGTATTTATTTTAGATACGTACATATACAATATTTGTCTTCGGTTAGAGTGGTTGTAGTATTTTTGTTTGATTTATATTTCTTCAGTGAAACAAGAGCAGCGATAGTTATTACTCTGTTTTTCCAGGCCCTAGAACCCTTGTGGTGTCGATGCGTCCGATGTTCACTTTGAACCTGTTTTGGTCGATGTGTGTCGAAGAAACATGTTGTAGGGCTGATTGGGAATTAGAGATGTCGGTGTACTCGGGCTGGTGCAAAGAATGAGTAAAAGGGTTTAGTATAAGATTTGATAGGTAGGTAGGTGAAGTAAGTAAAGTAGAAATGTGAGCAGGATTGGAGGTGGGAGAGCATTGGGACGAACATGGTTTGAATGTAAGATGATAGCCAGTTCATTTCTACGAGGGTTAAATCTTATATTTATACACACAC
>NC_068982.1:80259974-80261606 GCF_001194135.2 Octopus bimaculoides | reverse complement strand
TTCTGATTTTCATTCAAATTGTGTTGTTCCTATTTGTCGAGCATTTTTTCTTTTAGTTTTCTGATTGCATGCAAATGGTTGCAGGCATTTTTCTGGCTAACTTGAAGTTCTTTTGCTAGTTCTCGAGTGGTGTTACGTGGATCTTTCTCAATGACCGTCTATAATTGACCGTCACCGATGACAGATGGGCGTCCACTACGCTCACGATCTTCAAGGTTCAGGTCTCCACTGCGAAATCGTTTAAACCATTTTCAAGCTGACCACTCACTGGTCATTTCCTCACCAAACGTTTCGTTGATGTCGCATAGACATATACACTAAGGAGGAAGGAAAAAAAATAAAGATAATTGTGATGGAATTTAAACTCAGAACGTAAAGGAGTGGTAAGAAAATACAGAAAAGTCTTTTTAGCGATTCTACCATCAAATGTCCTATTCTTTTATCAGCCATTGTGGAACAGATTTTTGTGCAAACTTGTACAGCACCACCACCAGATAATTTCCCCCCACTTCTATACAACCCACCGTATATTTGACGTATGTGCATTTTCGTTAGCTGGGTGCATTTCAAGTATTTCGATTTTCCTTTCTTCTAGGTTGTCGTCGCTGTTTGTGGTGAGTGTTACATTCAAGACACGTTTGTTGTGTAGAATATGTGTTGGGTGAGTTATGTATTAGGAATGCTTATGTGTAGCGTTATCACACCGAGTGCTTAAGGCGACGAGCTGGCAAGATCTTTATAGCCCACCGGACAAAGTACTTAGATGCATTTCATCCATCTATATGTTCTCAGTTCAAATTCTGCCGAGGTCAACTTTGTCTTTCAGCCTTTCGGGATCGATAAATACAAGTCATGTACTGGGATCGATAAAATCGACTTACCCCCTCCCCTAAAATTTCAGGGCTTTTCTCTATTATAGAATGGTTATAATATTCGGTGCTCATGAGATTCTATACCAGGGGTTTCTCAACCATTTTTTACTTATGGACCCCTTTGATTACTATTTTATTCTGGTGGACCCCACCTAGCCATTCGAAGTTTAAAAACTTGTTTTATAGAAAGTTCTTTCAAAATTCCTATTTTATTTTTCACACATTAACCTGTGTAGGTTGAAATATTTAAAACATTAGAGAAAGAAACTGAACTGTTTCTTGCAATAAATACTGGGACCCTTAAAACATTATTGTAGATCCCCAATTTACTTTATTTACATTAGGCGCAGGAATGGCTGTGTGGTGAGTAGCTTGCTTACCAACCACATGGTTACGGGTTCAGGTTCACTGCGTGGTACCTTGGGCAAGTGTCTTCTACTATTGCCTTGAGCCGACTAAAGCCTTATGAGTGGATTTGGTAGATGGAAACTGAAAGAAGCCCGTCTTATATATATATATGTATATGTATATATATATATATGTGTGTGTGTGTGTGTGTGTGTGTGTGTGTTTGTATGCCTGTGTTTGTCCCCCTCCCCAACATCGCTTGACAACCGATGCTGGTGTGTTTACGTCCTCGTAACTTAACGGTTCGGCAAAAGAGACCGATAGAATAAGCACTAGGCTTGCAAAGAATAAGTCCTGGGGTCGATTTGCTCGACTAAAAGGCGGTGCTCCAGCATGGCCGCAGTCAAATGAC
>NC_068982.1:80254187-80259633 GCF_001194135.2 Octopus bimaculoides | reverse complement strand
TCCCATGAGCACTATCTTTTGAACTTCAGCCATTTTGGGGTTTCCTGGAATCTGATCTAGGTAGTAATCAGCCCGTTTCGCTGTCATTCCCAGGGCACCTATGACAATAGGTATTGTTTTCGTCTTCAGATTCCACATTTTGCTAATTTCTATTTCAAGATCTTTATATTTGCTCAGTTTTTGGTAGGTCTTGACAGATACGTTTATATCGATTGGGACAGTCATATCAATGAGGAGGCATGATTTTTGTCTGAAGTCTTTCAGTATGATGTCTGGCCTATTTGCGTCTATCTTTCTGTCAGTTTGAATGGTGAAGTTCCAGAGGAGTGCAATGTGATCATTTTCAAGTACTGGGGGTGGTTTGTGTTCCCACCAGTTTTTATCATGGGGCAAGTCCATATTATTATTGTTATTATTATTATTATTGTGGTTATTATCATTCAGGTCACTGCCGTGGGCATATGGCATAGTGGTTAAGGGTTTCGAAATTTCTCCAAAACACCTGATGAAGGCTGGAGGGTATATTAGCCGAAACGTTGTGTTAACAGCAAACAAAATGAGGACAAATACCCGTCAATTGTAAGTAATGTAAATAATGTACATAATTCCTCATCTCTTAAATATAGAACTGTATTACCCCAATTTACTCTTTTGTTGCGTGGAGCCCCCCCCCCAAACCTCATATGGAGTTTCAGGTGCCATATGGAGCCCAGTTGAAAACCACTACTCTGTACCATGTATTATAGTGTATATGGACATGAACGACGAGAATTAAGTTTGACACCCACTGGTGACTTACATGTTTGTGTGTGCAGGGACGCAGCATGGGCGAATGGTTAAGAAGTTCACTCTGCAACCTCCCCCTCATGGTATTTTAGGCAAGTGTCTCGAGTCAGCTGATGACTTTTGAATTAAAGTAGGGAAACAGAAACTACGCGGAAGCCCACAGTGTTGATTGTACCAATAATTCCAGTGGCACGTTGATTCGCTTTGAGAATTAGGTAAAGGTTACACGTCTCTGTGGTAGACACAGCTACTTACACCAGAATTCAATGAACAGCGAATTTAGTTAATCAAACAAGTGAATGCTCATCGTCGACATCGACGAAGATTCCTCTATTTTCATTGGATGGTAACTGTGTAGAGTACGTGTGTAGCTTGTGTTACTGTATTCGGTGGTAACTGTGTGGAGTATATGTTGTAGTTTGTTACAGTTTTTGGTGGTAATTGTGTAGCGTGTGTGGTGTGTATAAGAAGCTGTACTGAAAGTGTATCGACATTGAGTAACTTCAGAAACAGTGACCCCAGTGCACGACTGGTATTTTTATCAACTGCTGGAGGACGCTGGTGGTAGGTCGTAATAGAAATAGATTAAATGCAGCAAGGCATCTTGCCAGTGATTTTGAGGGAAGGGGGTTAATCGATACCATTAACTCAGTACTTCAGTACTTTATAAATCCCCAAAGGCTGAAAGGTACCCCAGGAGGATTTGAACGTAGAACACAAAGAGTCGGAATAAATACTGAAAGGCAATTTTTTTCCGATGCTCAAACAATTCTGTCTGCTGGCCAATAATAAGCATATAATAATTATAAAAATAACACTTCTATTGCTGCCACCGCCACCGCTGCTGCTGTTGATGATGATGATGATGATGATGATGGTGATGATGATGATAGTGGCCATAATGACAGTGTTGGTGGCCATAGCGACTAAGAAGTTTTGATTGTCGTATTGGTGATTGAGTGGTGTAAGTGGTGATGATAATGTAGTGGAGGTAGTGTCACATTGTTGGTGGTGGTGGCGGTGGCGTTATTGGTGGTAGGTGTTAGAGTCGTGATATTGTGAGCAGATCTGATGATATTGTGATAAAGCCGATAATGGTAAAAAAAAAAACTCAGGCTATGTCATGATGATGATGATGATGATTATGATAATGATCATGATCATGATCATCATCGTCATCATCATCATCATCATCATCATCATCATCATCATCATCATAAGAGAGCAAAAAAATAATTATAGCATCAACGACAATAACAAGATAGAAACTATGTTAATAATAATTATAATTTTATCGATTCTGCAATGAATATTAAATAAATTTGTTCATCAAAATAAACACCCGCCACCACAACCACCACCACCACCACCACCACCACCACCATCATCATCCCCATCATCATCATCATCATCATCATCATCACCATCATCACCGTCGTCGTCATCGTCATCGTCGTCATGGTCAACGAAACTGTTATCACATGAATAAAAAATCTTCTGTTGAAAAAAACCAGCAGTCGTGTTGATTAGAGAAATTTTGAAAGGATTACACACACACACACACACACACACACACATACATAATGGCGCAGGTGCGGCTATGTGGTAAGAAGCTTGCTTCCCGACCACATGGTTCCGGGTTCAGTCCTACTGCGTGGTACTTTGGGCAAGTATCTCCTAATATAGCCTCGGACCAACCAAAGACGTGTGAGCGGATTTGGTAGACGAAACTGAAAGAAGCCCGTCGCATATATTTTCTCCTGTTCCCTTCTGTTGATGGGCGTAGGCTCGAATCGTAAAACACGTTTTCACCTTCCCGAGCGTCAAACGAATACACCTGCTTGTTTATACACCTGTGTTTGTCTTTCATTTTTCTGTAAATTTAAACTAAATATATATATATGAAGGAATATAAAAAATGGGACAAGAACGCAAAACATCCAAACAGTTAGATGATACAAAAAAGGACCAACAAAACATCTAGACAGTCGATGCCAAAAAACAAGGACGGGTCATTCGGAGTTTTCTTTCTTCAGTCGAGTTCCAGATTATCTTCGCAATTTCGACTGGTTATACTCGAGATTGCTCCAATCTGGCCAGCCCCAATGAAAAACTAAGCTAAGAGCATTAGATTCATTGGAAGAAAGCAGCGAATGTATAAGAAAACAAGGACAGAAAAAACGGAGAAATAGTACGCAAATACAAATGCAAATAAAGGATATATATACATATATATATATAATATTAGGGCTAGGGTTAGGCCGTATAGTGAGATGAATGGAAGTATAGCGTCACCATTACTAGTGATCACTTCAAACACCATGATGTTGACTGGATGTTTGATTCTTATCACTCTCAGTACATGTTTTGTGGAGTCAGATTGATACCCAACACTCCGAAATGCTGGAGATCCCGGCGCGAATGCTAAGCAGTACAGCATGACTATCCAAGTTTCTAGCAGATGGAATTGCGTCATGGTGCTGTTTTTATCACAGACGGACAGATGGTACCCAACTGACACTGCTATACTGTGTAGCTGACTAAACTAAAGACAAATAATACGCATGCGCAAAATTAAAACTATAGAAGGGCGACAATTTATCCATTGCACCCTGTGTATGTATGTATATATATATATATGTGTGTGTGCATATATATACATACATATGTATATATATATATATAAGTCAGTAAATAGTGGGGTTGTGTTAACCGCACGTGGAGAAATAATAGGATATTTATGTATATCTATCTATCTATCTATCTATATATATATATATATATATATATACACACTCACACACACACACACACACATATATATATACTTACTTACATTCATACATACATATGCACACACACGCATAAGTACATACATACACATATACTAACACATCATATATTTATGTAAATATGTGTGTGGATGTGTATATCCCCAAAAATGTATATGTATATACATACATATACGCACACATATAAATGTGCGTGTATGTGTGTGTGTGTGTGTGTGTGTATAAACATATATATATGTGCATATACACACATCACATATTCTAACGCCGTCTATACGTGTACATTGTGTTGATCCTTCAGTGTATTATTGGTTCGCAATTCTGTTATGAACGTTTCCATGTCAACCAGTACTAGAATGACGGACTGGATAGTCATGGGTGGAATACATTTGATTAAAAGTCTACTCAATCAGAGTTAATGTAAGAACAACAACAACAACAATTAAGTAAAATCAGTTTGTTTGGATCAGTTATTAATCACTTATAAATGGTTTGATCTTTCATTGATAGTCTCTGAGCTTTAAGACGCACAAGAATGTAATCAACAGACCAAAACAATAGCACCGAACTTTTTGGGTGGTACGCCATTTTGGATTGATGGAAATATGCCTAAATTTAAGCAGACAAAAGTAACTTTGGCAGGAACAGCACTAGAAACATCAATGAAAGAAGCCTCTTAACGAATGAGAACTACAACCATATGCACAGTTCCAAGAACGCCAGTAAAAGTTTCCACAGACAGCACCACTGAAATGGCCAAGCTGTAACATATGTTTACTCTCGATTTTGTGTGTAACTACAAACGAAATAATAGTTTACATGATAATAGATTAAACAGAGACAACACTGAGTAAAAACGAAAAATGTACGAACCACACGCAAGTCACCAAAATAGAAGCAATCATCGTGGATGAACGGAAAGAAATTCAGCCAGGTTTTTGGGTTTTTTTTTAAAGAAATATTTTACAAAAAGAAGAATAAATAAGAGAACTTCCACAGCGACATGTGGAATAATCTAATTTAGTTAATAGCCGTGGTTGTACCGAGGGTAAGCTGATGTGACCCTAATACAGTCAGTCATTCGCTCATCAGCAGCCATAAAACATTGAAAAGAAAGAACACGATTCGGGATCATTAACCTTACTTAGTGGAACAGAAATGGAGTGGGATGTAATGTAAAAAACATCAGAAAGAAAATGGGAAAATGTTCTGGGAATATGGAATGCTGGAAAAGAAAAAGGATCTATAAATTAGAGAGAAAAAAGAAAAACCCTTTAAAATTTCTCTCAGCAGAGACATGCCAGATAAGGTGTTTGAAAAACAGGAACAAGAACTTGGAATAGAATAAGACATTATTTGAAACAAATAGTAAAAAATATTCTATGGTGGCACCAATAAAGAAATGGCGTTGGAATGGAAGATAGATTTGCAATGAAAGGAATTGAAGCATAATAGGGGAAAATGTTGAAAATAAAGATGGATAATAGATAAAATAGAAGAGAAAAAAACTGAGCCGAAAAAGTATGAGGCATCTTGTTTAAGTAGCGGAGTATTTACGAACGCAGTAAAGACGATTAACAAACGAGTGTTCCGGAATAGAGTCCATAATTTCTGGCTATTAAAGTAGTTAACTAGAACATATGAAGCTGTAGAAACTACATTAAAGACTTAAAGGGATTAGCTTTAATACTAGATTAGTTAACAGAAATAATAATTATAATTATAATGATAATAATAACAATAATAATAATAATAATAACAACAATAATAATAATAATAATAATAATAATAATAATAATAATAATAATAATAATAATATATATAACATACAGAAAATTGCCCTACTGGGTACTGCACACATTCTACGC
>NC_068982.1:80248155-80251723 GCF_001194135.2 Octopus bimaculoides | reverse complement strand
TTACTACCTAGATCAGATTCCAGGAAACCCCAAAATGGCTGAAGTTCAAAAGATAGTGCTCATGGGAACTGCCCATATCCTACGTAAAATACTGTCAATGTGATCTCAAATTTTAAAGCAAACACATAATTTTCTTATGGTTTCTTAAACATTCACTTGAACAAAACTGTACAAATCCAAATATATGGTACCCTAGGCATAACACCTACATGAACTTCTAACTTGTTGTCTCTTGAGGTCTCTGGGTGAGACTTGGATCCAACTTGTACAAATGCAAAACAAAAGTCAAACATAAAATAATAATAATAATAATAATAATATATGTATCAATGATTCTCCAAAGCCGTTTACAAACACGTAAATACATTCATACACACACACATACACACACGCGCGCGCACGCACACACATCAACAGAGGTGCCACTTCCTACAAATAGAACAGGATTGCAGGGAGCACAAAGAAAACGCGACGGGCATAAGTCCAGAGCCAACACCTCGTTGTCAGTGCTACCAGTGCCATACCAGTTGCAGAGCCTTCCAAGCACGCATCGGCCACAGCTGGATACATAGCGCGCCGGCTTCTCCTTGGTCATCGTCCACAATGACGAACGAACTAAAATACATGCATATGTATATTAGTAGACATATGTATTTTAGTATTTGGTAGACGGAAACTGAAAGAAGCCCGTCGCATGTGTATGTGTGTGTGTGTGTGTGTGTGTGTGTGTGTGTGTGTGTCTGTGTTTGTGTGTCTATGTTTGGCACCCCAACATCGTTTGACAACCGATGCTGGTGTGTTTACGTCCCCATAACTTAGTGATTCGGCAAAAGTGGACGATAGAATAAGTACTAGGCTTACAAAGAATAAGTCCTGTGGTTGATTTGCTTCACTAAAGGCGCTGCTCCAACATGGCCGCAATCAAATGACTGAAATAAGTAAAATAATAAAAGAAGATATATATATAAATATAGGATTAAACATTACTATGGGAAAGGATTATCCTGGAGCAAATTTTCTTGACGCTTCCTTCTATTATGATACTGGATTATTTGAACCATTTCATAAGCCAAATGGTTACGTTAAGTACATAAATGTAGCATCCAACCATCCACTCACGAAAATACGGGAATTAGTTAAGAATACTGGCCAGCAAGAATTGATCAAGACAATGAACTACCAACAAAAACTCATCGACACACGTGACATAATAATCCAACTGCTCGTAACACTGTAAAGCGTTCCAATCTAGTACAACACACTCGATCAAATAAGTCTAAAAACAGATATAGGAATCAGGATGTCCTCTGGTTCGACCCAGTTTTCGGTTCGTATGTTTCAACCAAGATCGCTGGATATTTTTTTGCCGCTTTGGACAAATGTTTTCCTAAATCTAATCGATATCATACTATTTTTAATCAGCACACCGTGAAGGTATCCTAAGCTAACTCTGCTTAATTAAAGCAGCTTATGCACTGAATTAACAATAGTAAAACTCGACAACAGTTCAATAATCCACCTAATGGATCTAGCGACAACTAAATGCCAACAAAGAAGATGTAAACCGCAATTAAAAGCACCAAGTACGGCCAAATTGTTATAGTCGAAATGCTTATGATATAGCTAACATAGTAGCAACGTCGGAAAATGAAGTCGGTCCTGTCATATATTCAAATAAATATGATAAATGCTCGTGCAGAGAAAAATCAAGATGCCTATTGATGAACCTCTGTATGAATACAAATCATGTATATAAGTGTACCGTGCATACAAGGGGAGACGACTGATTCATTGAGCAGACGACTGATTCACTTAAGAATCGTTATCACAATCATGTCACCAGCTTCAAGAGAATCAATAAGAGACATTCAACATGTTTGGCCGATTTTGTATGACGACTGAAAGAAAAGAAAATTAAGTACAACATAAGTTGGTCTATCGAAATGCACGCAAAATCAGACAATATCATTTTCAGGAGATACTGACTCTGCTCCGAAGAATCCCTGTCTATTCTGTGGACCAATGAGATCATTAATAGAATTTCTGAAAGACGCTCAAGATACCTACATGCATATAAATGTGTTTTCGCATAATGCAGTGGGAATGAATTTTAGTAACTGTTAACAAAATTTACTTTAAGATATAGATGAATTAAATTTAGCTTTAACTTCCCCATTCTTATAAACACCAAGTAGCTATTTAACTCGCTATTTAACTCACATGTGTGTGTTTGTGTGTGTGTGTGTGTGTGTGTGTGTGTGTGTGTGTGTGGGTGAGTGTGTGTGTCTTTGTGTCTGTGCTTATACGCCACCACCGCTTGACAACAGGTGTTGATTTGTTTACACCCCCGTAACTTAGCCGTTCGTCAGAATGATCCGATACAAGAAATACCAGCCTTAAACAAAAAGTACCATGGTCGATTCATTTTGCTAAAACTTCTCCAGCATGGCCGCAGTCAATGAGGGAAACAAATGACGGATAAAAGATAAAAGATACACATTTTGTGCATGCCTTGTTAAATCGAAAATTGTAGGTTGTGCAATCACCGGCGAGGCGATTCTCCGGTCGAGTACGATGGCACCGCATCAAACATGGAAAGCGGGGGGCGCGAACCCGGCTGAAGTAGACCACAGTTGCAATTACCTCATGCACGGACATTGCAGAATTTTTGCATGGCAAAAGGTCAGTAATCTCCTTCCTCGCTTATGAGTGGACAGCCAAGATCATCATATACGCACACATATATAGATATGTACACATCTAAAAATATCTGTGTATATATATATATATACACACACACACGCACACATACTTTTTGCTACTTGTGCTTCTATCATACACACATACGTAGGTGTGTATGCATTTATATGTATGTGTGTGTATGTGAGAGTTATCACATATGTATGTGATACATTGATTATCAATGTATCACATTGATAATGTCCATCCGTATATATATATTATCCTATTTTCAAAAACAAAAATTAAAATATATACAAAATAATTAATTGCAAGACTGAGCCAAAAAATAACCAAGCAAAAATATATAAGTACTAAAAAGAAAATAAAACAAAGAAACACTCTCAATCTTTGTCTGTCTGTCTGTTTTTTCCTCTTTCTCTCTATCTCCCTCTCCTACACCCAAGCGTACTTGGAAATCGTACAATGAATATTCTGATGAACAGAGTTCCCTTGCGAACACTAATTGTTAAACACAATACATACGCATACAGTAACATTAAATAACTGGCGGCCATACAAGTATTCATACACTCACAAGTGTAGACAGTCATAAACGCATATAAGCGCATATAGACATACATTTATATATAAACAAGTTATATACAAAACGTTGTCTTAGTAGAAAGAGTATATCACGGCAGCCATTTTAATTCGTTTAGCAATTCATTTATACATTCGTATATGTATGTATATATACATAGACACATGGATATATATATGTATGTGTATATATATATATATATATATATGTATATATATATATACACACACACACACACACATATATATATATATATATATATATATATATATATATATATATATA
>NC_068982.1:80238594-80246761 GCF_001194135.2 Octopus bimaculoides | reverse complement strand
GTTACCAATTGTGGTGCTTTCCATAATTGTGGCTTTAGTGATAAAGTTACCGATGCCGTTTTGTGTCAGCTCCACATCAGCTGTAACCTATCACGAAAGACAGTCCAGTCGTGACAGTCCCTTTTTTTTAGGGATATCAACAACTACATCCAAGTTGTTATTTTACTTTTAAGACAGGACATTATTATATGAGAGAGATTTGCCTGTTATTTCTAGCAGATTAACATGTCTCATCGCGATTCGCCGTTGTTTATAATGTTGTTGTGGTGGTTTGTCGATGTGGTTGTAGTGGTTGTAGTAGTGGTGTTCATAGTGACGGTATAATGCAGACGGTAATGCTAGTGATGGTGGTAAACATGATGGCGGTCTAGGTGATGAAGATGGTGGTGGTGGTTGTGGTACGGTAATTGTGGTACGGTGATGGTGGTTATGGTTATGGCGATGGTAGTGGTTGTGGTGGTGGTGGCTATGGTGACCGTAGTGATGCTTGTGGTACGGTGATGATGGTGGTTATAGTTATGGTGGTGGTGGTGGAGGTGTTGATTATGGTTATGGAGGTGGTGGTTTTGTCATGGTCATAGTGATAGTGGGGGCATTGGTGGTAGTGGTGGTGGTGGTGGTGGTGGTGGTGGTGGTATTGGTGGTAAAGAGATATTGGTAATGGTGGCTTCAGTGGCGACAGTAGTCATAACAGTAGTGGTGATGGTGGTGGTGGTGCAGTGTTAGAAGGTCGGTATGTGTGTGTGTGTGTGTGGGAAGACGATATGAGGGCGGTGAAATTGGGTGGATAAGTGACGGGTGTGTGTTTAATGGATGATGGTGATAATAGGGAATGATGGCGGCGGCGGCGGAGGATGGTGTGGGTGCGGTTTGTAAGAGATTATTTGTAAGAACGAAAGAGACATATTGTGTGAAGGAGAGAATAAAGAGAAGGAATTAATGAATGAATGAATGAATGAATGAATGAATGGAGATGTATGGAGGCAAGAAGGGGTAGCTGAAAAGAAGAATGACTAATTGTGTAGTGTGGAAATATACATACATACATACATACATACGTACATGCATACATGCATATATATGCATTCATACATATATATTTTAATACATTCATATACATGTATATATATATAATATATGTGTATGGATGTACATATATATATATATATATATAACATATATATATGGTACTAGAAGTATAAATATATATAACAAAAAGAGTATACACACAAATATACATATAAGTATATATGTATATATATACACATATGTATGTATATACACATACAAGTTTATATGAATTCATGTATACACAGTGCGTGCGCACGTACACACACACACACACACATAGATATACATACATAAACGTGTGTATGAGAATTATACAGACACATATACGTAGATATAAAGATATGGATATGGATATGTACACGTATATATGTGTATGTGTTCAATATGTATGTATAATACTTATATATGTGCGTGGTTGTTGAAGTATTATGTATATGTATATATCTAAAGGCGGTGCTCCAGCATGGCCGCAGTCAAATGACTGAAACAAGTAAAAGAGTAAAAGAGTAAATATATATACATATATATTCATATGTGCATATATACATATACAGAACTGTTGTTTGTCTGTGTGTGTGCACGTTGCATGTATGTGGATGTGTGCTTCCAACCACATGGTTCCAAGTTCTGTCCCACTGCGTAGCACCTTGGGAGAATCTTCTAGTATAGGCTCAGCCCGATCAAAACCTTGTGAATGGATTTGGTAAGCGGAAACTGAAAGAAGCCCCTCGTATATATATGTATATGTATATGTATATGTATATCTATATCTATATCTATCTATCTCTCTCTCTCTCTCTCTCTCTCTATATATATATATATATATATGTATGTATGTATGTATGTATGTATGTATATATATATTTGTGTGTGCGTGTGCGTGTGTCTGTGTCTGTGTGTGCACATGTGTATGTATATGTTTACGTCACCATTACTTAGAGATACAGCAAATGTGGTAGATAAGGTAAGAACTAAAGCTCTACAAATAATAATAATAAGACTAATAATAATAATAATAATAATAATAATAATAGTTATTATTATTATTATTATTATTATTATTATTATTATTATTATTATTATAAGTACTGGGGTCGATTCGTTCGACTGGAATTCTCCAAGGCAGTGCCCCAGCATGACCGCAGTTTAGAGACTGAAACAAATATAAGATAAATGATTAAAGATACACACACACACACACACACACACACACACACATATACACATATATATGCATATATATATATAAGTATGTATATATATACATGTATTATATATACATATATGAATATGTACATACATATACATATGTATATATGTATATATTATAAACGTTATGCATATATATATTCTCAGTGTGTGACTTGAGAGATGAATAGTTGAAAGCGTCAATGTCTGCCTAAATGTTATTGAAGCATTAAGATATGTTTTGTTGTGTTTTCTATATATTTAATACTTGATGATAGACTTACGGGATATATAGCGGGTGGGTAGATAGATAGAAACAGAAAAAACGAACAGTGGGTGTGATTGAAGGGTGCCTGACAGAGAGAGAGAGAGAGAGAGAGAGAGAGAGAGAGAGAGAGAGAAAGAGAGAGGCTGGTAAATACATATTGTGTAATAACATAAATAATATTTGATGTATATATATTTATACACACCTTACATACATATACATCTGTGTGTGTGTGTGTGTGTGTGTGTGTGTGTGTGTGTGTGTGTGCGTGCGCGCGCGCGTGTGTGCCCTTCTATTAACATACATACATACAGAAGGATAGAGAAGGAGAGAGTTTGGGAAATAAACTAGAGAAGGGTTGAGTTGACCTAACGGAGCTGCTGCTGATAATTCCGCTGATGACAATGTTGCTGCTGTTGTTGCTTCTGTTTTATTATCTTTAAAGACATTATTGTTGTTGTTGTTAAAGGGGTGACTGTTCTATAAGATATGACGAAGTGTTAACACAAAAGGAAGGAAGCGAATGAAACTGGTGTTGAGGCAACGGAATATGGAGAGTGAGAAGGAAAATACAGCATCGCACCATTATCACCAGCACCATCACCACCACCGCCACTGCCACCAGCATCATCATCATCGTCATCGTCGTCATCAAAATGATCAACATCATCATTATCATCATGATCGTCATCAACATGATCATCGTCGTCGTCGTCGTCGTCGTCGTCATAAACCAAACCCTCACCACAAACACCACCAGAACTCCACCACAACCGAGGCCACTACAGCCACCACCCTAAAACCACCGCAATTAACTTCGCCACAACCACCCGGAACAGTTAGCAAAAACCCGTATCTCCGCTCCCACCACTATCACTTAAACTCAGCATACTGTAAATTAGTGTAGAGTACCAGTGATATACTAAGGGATGCGATGATGTTGACGATCTTTATGAGGATGATGGGAATGATGTCGAAGGTGTTCAGACGACGATGGACAACAACGAGGACGATGGCGTTGAGGAAGATGAGGAGAGGGGGGAGGGAAGGAAGGGAAGGAAGGGAGGGGGAGGGGATGATGAATATGATGACTATGACGACGACCGCGACGACGATGATGATGATGGTAATGCTGTTGAAGAGGACGAGGAGAACGATGATGATGATGATGATGATGATGATGATGAGTAGGAGCAGGACGACGACGACAACGGCGGCGGTGATGATGATGACGATGATGATGATGACGATGATGATGATGATGATGATGATGAGGATGATGATTAATATGAATATTTAAAAAAACATTAATAAGGATCATCGTCTTCCCCACCCCTCCAACTCCTGTTGCTGTCAGCTGCTGTTAATGACGACGACGGCGGTAGCTGCGGTTACTTCGGCGGCGTCGGTGGCGACGACGACAGCTACGCCGACAACGACGACAGACACAATGATATTACCAGGCTGATCATGATATCACCAGCTTCACGCTTACATTTTTTTCTCTTTCATCTTTTCCTATATTCACATCTGTCTGTCTGTCTGTCACACCCCTCTTTCCCTCACATCCCTCTCACCCGCTCATCATTTTAGTCTCTCTACGGTGTGTGTATGTGTGTGTATATGTGTGTGTATGTGTGTGTATATGTGTGTGTGTGTGAAGGTCTACTTGGGCTTTTATTCTTCGCCATCATTAAAATAAATATTCTTTAGTCTTTGTCGTTCATTTGCTCTCCTGCCTTCGTCAAACTTTTATCTCTCGCACCCATTCTCTCCCGCTCACACACCCTTCTCTCTCACTCTCTCCCTATCGCTCGCTCTTCGTCTTTCTCTGTATATGCATCACTCTCAGCACCCCCTCTCTCTCTGTCTCACTTTCTATCTATCTCATTTTATCCTTTTCTTTCTTTTTTCTTTTCGCTCTCTCCATCACTTTTGTACATCTTTTCATTTTACATTCAGCTCGTTTTCTCGTCAATGATCATAAGCTTCTTTCTTTCTCTCTCTCTTTCTTTCTTCTGTCTTTCTTTTTCTACATTCATTCATTCTTCTTTTATATTTCCTTTTTTATATATAAATTTATTGCACACACACATACGTATATACACATATATATTTACATGCGTGCAATACATACATATATGTACACATACGTGGATACACACATACATACATACACATGCATACAAACATACAAATGCATACACACATACATACATATATACATACATATATATCTGTATATATATATATATATATTTATATACATATATATATATATATGTATATATATATATATATATATAAGTTTGTATATGCTATATCTAGACATAGATAACCTAACAAACAAATACGTGTGCGTGTAAGTATATGCGTATATGTGCATACACTACGGAGTATAAACGCTAAGCAGAGATGTGCATAGATGCATGCTTCTTACTAGTTGAAATTTGCTTGAGACATATTAGAACCTGTAAGGAAGCCATTCACTGTTTTTGTAATGGAGAACATTTCTCGCTGAGACAAATAGATGCAAGCACACTGAGTCAGTTCGAAACGTTCTCAAATGAGACTGATGGATGCATACAATTCACTATCTGATGCGGAAGAGGCGATAACCACTCCGAAGTTACCGAGAAACAAGAAACGAAGAGAATGTCCGTTGTAGCTTAGGTGATGGTGGGGGAAGCGGTTAAGGAAGGACATACGAAGGACAGAATTGAATATGCGGCTGCGTTTGGAAGAAATATTTTGTTATTTGTTATTTAAAAAAGTGAAGATTCAAAAATTCTTTAAATCTGACTTACCATCAAAAATGAAACAAAAAAATCAAACAAACAATCTGATTGATTGAAGACCAGAGAACAGTTGTGGACACGTGTTTCTGCACCAAGAGGAATCACCAGCAATTGTCTTTATCTCCAGCAAAGCGAAAAATTAGAGATATACAAAAAAGATTTCTGGCTTTACCAAATTCGCATAAATGAAATGAAAATGAGTTCAGAGTACGTCCATGTTTTAACTCTCTGCGTGAGTATTCTTATTTTGTTAATGGCTCCATCTTTCTTGACTTGGTCGGCTTTTTCAGTCCATTAGTTGATGTAAAGCCTGTGCTGTAAAACCCTGTCATCATATCAGCATATTTAGGGTCGATAAATTTAATCGCAATGCATGTCCTACAATGCCACAGAATTGTTCGCTTTTTCTGATGGAGGTTAAAACTCGGTTCATGCAATTTCACTTCATCTACAAAGATTTTCCAGATTCAGGCAACCATTTTTATAAACACCATCTTTTTAAGAAAGGAGATATGTATATATGTATGTATGTATATATGTTTGTAAATGTACGAGTAGATACATACATGCATACAAACATATATATATATATATACGTGCGTATGTGTACATACACACACACACAAGTATACATAAATATATATTGGTTTCAAATTTTGGCACAAGGCCAACATTTTCGACGGAGTGGGGTGAGTCTATTTTATTTACTTAGTGTTCAACTGGTACTTACTTTATCGAGCTCGAAAGGATGAAAGGCAAAGTCAACCCCAGCGCATTTGATATCAGGACGTAAACTCGGGGGAAGTATTCTTAAGCACTTTCTCCGGCACGCTAACAATTCTACCAGCTCGCCTAATATGTACACATATATATTGGCTTCAAATTTTGGCAGAAGGCTAGTGATATGGGATGAGAGACCAAGTTGATTACATCGACCCAAGTGTTCAACTGACACCTATTTTATCGACCTCCAAAAGAATGAAAGATAAAGTCGACCTCGGCAGCATTTGAACGCAGAACGTAAAGACGGATGGAATGTTTCTAAGCATTTTACCCGGTGCCAGTTAACCGGCTAATAAACACAAATATTAATGCTTGCTTTTATGCATAATTATATATATAATCAAGAAATCACTCAATATGTTTTGTAGACTACTCTGCATATTTTATTTTTACAAAGGAAACTTGAGAGTTACCTCGAACTTTCGATGATGTAGCCTTCAACGAACTGTTAACTATTTTTTATTCTACTACTTCCTCTTTCTCCCTACACAATAATTTTTACCCATTCACTCAATAAAACCATTTATAAAGATATTTCTTTTTATATAATAAGAATATACAATTACACCGCTTCCAATTTGTAGCCACATGGTTCCTGTCTCAAAATGTACCCAAAAAACGATATAAGAATGGCAAAACCAAAGTAATGTACTGTTCGATGACAGCTACAGAGCAGGGCCTTCAAGAGCAGTTGTAATTTCCCTCACAAAAACGTGCGTGTTTACGCGTATATGTGTGTGTGTGTATATGTTTGTGCGTGTGTATGTGTATAAATGTACGCGCGCGCGTATCTGTGCGCGCATGTGTTTATCGGATATACGCAATGAGTCAGTATTAAATTAAATATAGCCATTTACATATCATACCTAATGTATTGGGTTGTCCGGAAAGTTCATGCCGATTTATAGTAGCTTACCTTTCGACTTATTTGCCATGAAACCACCTCAATTCTGGGAAGAGGGTATTTTTAGGTTAAAGGAAAGATGGAGACACATTGTGCAACAAAATGGTTCATATTTGGTTGATTAAAAATGTAATGGCAAGTATTTACTGACCTTTTTCTTTCCTTTAAAAATCGGCACGAACTTTCCGGACAACCCAATATATACACTGTTGATAGGCCAGTTACCATATAATTTGTTCCGAGATAACATCTTTTATGGACATGTGAGAAGGCCAAATACATTTTGGCATTTTAGAACCATTTCAATGAAGCATCTTCACAGCCAGTCACAAGCTTGGACAAGAATTTGTCACCTACCGATATAGGTAAAACTGAGTAAAAGATTCATTAATGCTGCAAAATAACAGGTGCATAATAGATATTATCTTAGGACGATCTATATGCATTAATCTATATATATTAAGTATAATACATGGATGGTCATATGAGTATAGGTGTGTGTTTTATATATATATATGTATATGTGTATGTGTGTGTGCGTGTTTGTGTGTGTGTGTGTGTACAGGGGGTACTGAAAAGTTCCTGACTTTGCGTAAAAGAAAATACAGGAGGATCAGATAATTATGATTTTGTTCATCATATTCTCCTCTCAGATTCACACACTTGTTGCAGCGATCCTTCAGTTTTCCTAAGCCCTGTAAAAGAACTCAGAAGTTTAGGCCTCCAACCAGGCCTTTCGTAATTCCCTTAAAGCCAGGAACTTTTCAGCACCCCTTCGTAAACACACACACACGCAAGTGTATGTATTCGTGCGTGGGAACGGCATGTGTGCGTATGTTAGTGCTCTCTTGAAATTTAATTAAAGATCTTTTTGGCAGCCATTCCGTGACGCAGCAACCATTGTGTGAAAAATCGAGAGAGAACTTCCAGCTATCTCAACAATTATGATTGAACTTCTAAGGAAGAGTCAAATTAAGCTTACACTAAATTCAAGTTTCACTTATACGCAGTTTGTTCGGCAAGGTAGGCAAGAGGAGAAAAATGAAGTCCCAAGCAACGTGACCTAAGCAATTATATATTATATGTGTGTGTGCGTGTGTGTGTGTGTGTGTGTGTGTGTGTGTGTGTGTGTGTGTGTGTGTGTGTGTGTGTGTG
>NC_068982.1:80236575-80238244 GCF_001194135.2 Octopus bimaculoides | reverse complement strand
ATGTATGTATTTATATATATATAGTAAAATTACGTTGCTTAGTGGCTAGGGTATTCGGCTCTCGATCGTAAGGTCGAGAGTTCAATTCCCGGCGACGAGTTGTGTCCTTGAGCAAAACACTTTATTTCACGTTGCTCCAGTCTCCTCAGCTAGCAAAGATGTGTTGTACCTGTATTTCAAAGGGCCAGCCTTGTCACACTGTGTCATGCTGAATCTCCCTAAGAGCTACGTTAAGAGCACACGTATCTGTGGAGTGCTCAGTGGCTTGCACGTTAATTTTACGAGCAAGCTGTTCCATTGATCGTATCACCTGGGACCCTCATCGTCGTAACAGATGGAGTCCTCATATATATATATATATATATATATACAAACACACACACATAATCAGAAAATGGAGAAAACTTTTGATCAACAAACAAATTACACCACATCGATAGATTAATTTTTAATACAAAACATGGCATAACATTTCAATGACAAGGGCAAACGTTAAGACCATTACAGGGGGTAAGTAAATAAAGAAGAAAACGAACCAGTAAATAAAGGGTGTGGGGAAGAAGACTGATATAAGTGGCACCAGGCCGCTTATGGCCTTCTGTATCTTCTCAACAGAACATAAATAAGAATAAAATAAATAGATAGATAGATAAATTACTGCCAGTCAAACTGCTGTAATTTATTTTAATAGTTAAGGCGATACAATTAGTAACGCCCTAGGCAAGTGTCATCTACTATAGCCTCGGGCCCACCAAGGCCTTGTGAGTGGATTTGATAGATGGAAACTGGAAGAAGCCTGTAATATATATGTGTACATGTGTACGTGTGCGTGCGTCTTTGCGTTTGTGTTTATCCACCCTCCATCGTTTGACAACTAATATTGGTGTGTTACGTCCCCGTAACTTAGCGGTTCGACCGACGAGACCGATAGAATAAGTCCTGGGGTCGATTTGTTCAACTAAAGGCAGTATTCCAGCATGACCCCAACCAAATGACTGAAACAAGTAAAAAAAAAATGTGTGTGTATGTGTGTGTGTGTGTGTGTGTGTACGTATGTATAATTATTGACAGTTTAACTGGCTGGACGGAAGTAACGAGATTGCAGTGATACAGAAGTTGTAGAATAAGGAGTTAAGAAAGGGAATAAGAGCACAGAGAAGAAGAAGGAAAAGGCAAACGTTTATAGGGTGATGGCAGTGGTGGACAAGATGGGGTTTTAAAGATATTTTACTGCTTTGACAGTTAAAGCTTTGTTGAATTTTATCAGGTGGTTTCTGTTTAATTTGTTATATTTGCTGTAAGAATTTTATTGTTCATAAGTAATCTTTGGGTTTCATCATTTCGTTAAATACATGTGCTAGAAGTTTGATTTTTATAGGAGTCCAGGCATACCTTGATGCTATTAATGTGGTTCATTTGAGCATGAATGCAATTAGATTTCAGGAACAATTCGAAATTATGGAAAATACTTTGGACGCTCATTAAGCTGCAAAATACGTTCATGTCAACCTTCAATTCTACAAAAAGAACCATTAAAATAGTCTCGAAGCCATCTTTCAATCTATTGAATGCATACGCACAGGAAATTTGGAGGTGTGAAAATACCTTTATCTTTTTTTCTTTTATTCTCTTACTTTTTACGATAATTAAACTGCGGCCATGCTGGGGC
>NC_068982.1:80235501-80236205 GCF_001194135.2 Octopus bimaculoides | reverse complement strand
TGACGGACTTCTTTCAGTCAGTTTCCGTCTACTAAATTCACTCACAAGGCTTTGATCAGCCCGAGATTATAGTAGAAGACACTTGCCCAAGATACCACGTAGGACTGCGCACAAGTGGGCTTGAGCCCGGAATCATATGATTGGGAAGCAAGCTTCTTACCACATAGCCATTTTTTTTTACTCTACAGGTAAGAGAGGGTAAGAGAGGAATATTTGCTCCAAGCTTTTGGTCTTTGACCACTTTTGAAGCTGAAATTTGAACTACAGAGTATATAAGGTATAATTTAAGTATCAGTATGAAATATGAGCTTGTACAAAATTCTCGGCTCTTGAAGCACTGATGCAGCATCTCAGCTCAGCAGCAAAGATATAACATAAGCACCCTACTTTACGTATTGAATTCTGTTCCTACTGTTTGTATAATCAATCACACACACGCGCGCACACAGACAGAGAGAGACACATACACACGCACACACACACACACAAACCAAAAGGAAAATGTTGCTAACTATGGTTATACTTCCAGTTTCTTGCACCATAGTGTCGTTCAGACAACAAAACGATGCCAGTTACCGAATAAATAAACTCTGCTGCATACGTTGAGCACTCCTTCTTTCGTAAGTATTGTCAATCGCTCATACATACACACACACATACATACATACATGTATACATACATACATATATACATACATACATAC
>NC_068982.1:80234956-80235491 GCF_001194135.2 Octopus bimaculoides | reverse complement strand
TATATATATATACATACTTACATATATATATATATATATATATACATACTTACATATATACATACACATGCATACATATGTACATACACACGCATACACACACACATATACACGCACACACAAATTTTATAATCGTGTTTCTATATAAATATAGACAGATAAATATAGGTATGTTTATCTATATGACTTAATAAACAAATTTTGTATCATCATAGATTTATATAAAAGTTTATTCCTACATAGTAAACACACACAAACATACACATATACATATACGCAAATACACACATATATACAGGAATGCACACACATCACCTTTCCGAATATACACATATGGATATATCCATGCACAAACACATATATGTGCGTTTGTGTATATATATTTGTATGTGTATACACAAACAAACGTCTATGCACACACATACACACATGTAGACACACACAGATATACATATAATATATATACATGCACACGCATGTATACACACACAAATATATACACACACGCACATATATATATATATATATATATATA
>NC_068982.1:80230937-80233505 GCF_001194135.2 Octopus bimaculoides | reverse complement strand
TATATATATATAAAATCATGTGTATATACATGTCTGTGAGTGGGTGTGTATGTGCTGTGTGTGTGCGTGTGTGTGTGTGTGTGTGTGTGTGTGTGTGTGTGCATGTGTTTGCGCACACTTGATAGTGCATGTGTATGTATGAATATATATATACATATGAAAGCAAACGCATTTACCTCGAGTATTCCTGAAAAGTGCTGAGGATGTAATGGTGAAACTAAACAAGAGTCAATAAAACCCCTTCCAGTAAAAGAAAGACCAGAAATGTAAAGAATAAGAATGTGGAAAAATAAGACTCGAATGCGACCTCAACACAAGTCAAAGAAATTACCTCAACAGTAGAAATCAAATCTGAGATAAGAGTCAGGGACAGAATTCTCATGAATGTTTTAAACACATCTAAGGAAGCGAGCTCGAAAAAGCCTTAGCATGCTGTGCAATATCCACAAATTTCGGATTGGGAAAATCTTGCTTAACCAACACAGACTGACCGATTTAAAGATATCTAATGAAGAATTTGAGAGTTATTTATGCATTGATCGGACCCCGTCAATACATATCGCTACATGTAATCTGCGAAGAATTCCTCCCACGAGTCTGTCAAACAATCATTGAATTATTTGTGAAGATGGCCTTGATATGTCCTTGATCCAAGGGTACCCAGACCATATTGCTTCGTCAGTTAAGATTTACAAACACTGTCATCGCGTCCTCAGAATATTGATGAGACGATAAAAGTGAGCATAAACTGCATGAATGGTGCAAGGCAAATGGTATGCAAGAGATTAAAATATCAATTCAACAATATATATTAGCGACAAAGGAAACATTAATACTGAAAGGTAATATTTACCCCATTTAAATGTGAATGTTCTGTTAGAACAAACTTTACTGCGGTAGAAACCGTGAGAGAAACTCTCATATTGGCTTTTGATGCAATGTGCACTCTTCTTTATAGCACTAGCGGACAGTTAAATCCCCACCATCTTCAGCACCAAGATTTATCTTTCCACAAGCGGTATAAACAAGAGTGAATTTTACACCAAAGGCAAATACGAGAGCTTCTTTCATCGTATCTACTGCAGTACCATTTGTTCCAACAGAACATCCATGTTTAAGTGGGTAAACTATTAAGACATCAGTTCCGTCTAGATTGCTTTCCGCAACGTCGAGTGTAAGATGGTTTCTGGAGACCTTCTCCAACGTATCGAATAATATCGTTTATGATGTATGGAGGACTGACATAAAGAGAATCAATATTTTGAATGGAATAGAACAATTCAGGAACCCGGTGTCCATGGAGATCTACACTGACCTGGGTATGATCAGATGATTTAGCGCTTCATTCAGCATTCTGTGAAGGGAATAAAAGACTTTCTGGTTATCTGCATAGACTAAACATATACAGATCAATCCATTCCTGATGGATTATTTCACAAAATATTGGATTTCATTTTTTTTCTCCTTTTGCGTTACGTGAGAGTACGTCTAATGAAGTACTTGGATCAACAGTCGTGCTGTTTATCTCTAAGGAATTTGCCACTAACAGACCTGGAAATAGGCATCATGATGGAGTGTACCCTTTTCCCATTCTAATCTATAACGGTAATGAAGAGGTGATGAATCTAACTGTATTCTTGAAGCTCAAGAAGAGACATAATGTTACTACCGCTACGCATTTTTATGGTCTAGATTACTGCTACCGTGGAAAAAAAGAGAATCTAGATCTCTGCTAGAGCTGTTTCGGATGGATACATAAGCCAACGAATGATGCAGTTCATCGATAATGCGTGGGTAGAGTCAACTTGAGGAATCAAAATTTGATGGGTATCATTATTCGTCCAGTTCCCCAGATGTTCTGAACATCTGATGATGTTGATCTGTTCTACACCCACAAAACATTAAGTGATGTGGACTTATATCAGACTCGTTTTAATACATGTAATTTCAATTAAATATGCTGAATTCTTCTTATGTTCACTCACACAGACGTGTATTTTGTGTATACCCCCCCCCACACACTTCCATATATACATGCATACATACATACATACATACATACATACATACATACATACATACAAAGCGAAAAAGAAAATACCTATGCTGAACTATTGAGAAATCTGCAATTACGCTATCCAGATTACACGTTTAGGTTTATACCAGTAATTATTGGGGCACTGGGATATATAACACACTGCCTAAATACCAATCTTGAGAAATTAGGCTTTTCAAAACCAGAAAGCTGATTCGGAGACTACAGATCCAATCCATCACTGATACTGTAAAAGTCTGTAAAACTTTTCAGAAGTTTATCATTTAGGCATATATGAGCTTGTCTTGATATGCAACTATATGCATGAGAATACATACATAAAACAAAACATACAAATCTGCTCATATACATACATACATACATACATACAAAAATACCCTGTTGATATTGTTGAATTTTAATGAAGGAGACTTGACTCAAGCTCAGAGACCGGTTCTTTCTCTATTTGCAAGAAATCTTGAACAACAAAGAAATAATGATATACATGCGTACATACATACACACACACACAC
>NC_068982.1:80229982-80230343 GCF_001194135.2 Octopus bimaculoides | reverse complement strand
ATATATATATGAGGGAATATCCCGTCCATGAAAAACGTATGAGCGTTCAGCTTTTGCCGAACGATCTGCAAACATGATTTGTCTATGGTGATCAAATGCTCGTACTGCACATTATCTCCCTCTCCCCATCAAACTGACGTTATCTGAACAGTTGCACAGTGTACCACGCGACAAGCGTCGAAGTGATCGTAGAGCAACGTGAGATGAAGTGCTTTGCTCAAGAACACAACGTACGAGGAATTCAAACCACGATCTCACGTTTGTATGTGCAACACCCTAACCACTAGGCCATGCGTATTCACACACACACACACACACACACACACACACACACACACACACACACACACACACACACACA
>NC_068982.1:80221499-80229972 GCF_001194135.2 Octopus bimaculoides | reverse complement strand
ATATATATATATATATATATATATATATATATATATATATATATATATATACATGTATATATGTGCGTGTGTAATTCGTGTATGTAGGTGGACAAGTAGGTAGGTACGTGCGTAGGTGTGCATGTATATTGCATATATATATGCATATACTGGAGATGTTGCGGAAGCTACAGCTAAGTGTTGTTACGTAAATATATATATTAGAGATATTTAGTTAAAAAATGACAACAGTAAGCTTGTATGTGTGCGCGCGTGTGTTCGTGTGTATGTATATACGCATATACATGCATATATAAATACATAAGCGTCATTATGGATGGCATCACATAAGCATCTTTAAATGTATCTCTGTATCATGTCATCGTCTCTCCTTCTCTTACTCTAATCCACCAAATACAGAGAACATATTCCACCATCTTGGTATATCTACAACAACAAAAACTACTACTACAACTACTACAACTACTACAACTACTACTACTACTACTACTACTGCTGCTGCTGCTGCTGCTGCTGCTGTTTTTGGCAGTCTTAGATGATATGGTGGAGTTGAACAGCAGTAATCTCGTGCTGTTTGTCGATTATCTCGGTATTTCCCCCAGATATATATATATATATGCATGTGCGTATATATATATGTACAGATGCACATACACAAGCATACTTGTATATGTATGTGTGTGTATGCATACGTGTATGGATAAATAGTTTTATGTGTACATGTGTGCCTATATATATGTGTGTGTGTATATATGTATATATACATGTGTGTATATATATATATATATATATATATATATATATAACGTGAGAGAGTTAGGGGTTATATATATATACATACATATATATATATATATATATATATATATATATATAATTTACAATTCGAGTCCATAAACAATTCTATTTAGTCTCTACTTTATGTCTGAATACATGAATGTTACAGTTATAATTATTCAAAAGAGGAAGGACAGCGCCCTCAGGAACCCGTAACCCCTCTAATCGTACATGTAAAGTGTCGTTGTTGTTGAATTTAAACACAGATAGGTTAGAGTCGGCAGCAAAAATAGGGACGCGTGCGGAGTTGCAAAAGCTTACCAATTTGCTGGGAAAGGACCGGATTTGTAAAATTATATACTCTGCATCCCGAAACTGGTGTTCCGGGATATAAGGGATTACGGCAATAACTATTTCCGGGATGTAAAATACGGCAATAACGACTTCCAGGATAGAGGGGATTATGGCAATAACTAGTTCAGAGAAGGTCATTGTTCAAAAGGTAACGTGAGATGATTTATGATGACACACATCAATACAAATCGACCAATTGTAGTGGTCAGTATTATTACTGACGTGTTAACCGTAAGATGATGGAGACTTTGGAGGTATACTTTTACAACCTTGAATAATATCAGGAAATATGGCATACATAAAATAATTATAATTTAACTTTAAGCAAATTTCTTGGTGCCTTTACAAAATGATGAAATGAATATTAATTATCAAAGGGAAAATATTTATTACCTTAAAACAATATCAAATAAAAATAAATTTCTCAATAGTATAACTTTTTCTTTAACTACTCTCATTTACTCCCCTCCCTTCCTCCTCTCCTCCACTCCTGTATCTATATTTCTTGTCCCTTTGTATAGCTTTCCTATACTCCTTGCCTGTACCCTTCCTGCACCCCTTATTTTAACTCTCTTTGTATTTCACTTTATATCCTTTCTCCCCATCACTAAGTGTCGCAGGAGAATCAACCAGCCAGCCAGTCAGCCAGCCAACCCACATTTATTTCAACTGCATCAAATGATAGTTTGGAACAGAGTTGCGTGAAGCGTTCCTTTACGTGAACGTACGTATCTCCTGGTGAATGTTTATATCAACAACATCAACCGTGTCGTCGGACAGTTTTCTAACACGGTCAACAGCGATGCTGTAACTAACTCTTGTTTTGTAATCTTCAGCTTCACCAGTACCACATATCACGGTGATTGTCGAATCTGAATACACCTACGCGAAGGACTGGAGTAGTCATTTTCTTTTACGACCAATAAAATAATATTTCATTTGTGTCAGGCGGCGAGATGGCAGAATCGTTAACACGTCGGGCAAAATGCTTAACGACATTTTATCTTTCTTTATGTTCTGAGTTCAAACTCCGCTGAGGTCGACTTTAAACTTCATCTTTTCGGGTTCGGTAAAATTGGTACCAGTTGAATGTTTGGGTCGATGTAATCAACTTGCCGAAATCGCTGGCCTTGTGCCAGAATTTGGCACTTTAGGAGCTTCAATCATAGACAATCACTATCGAAGAATCTATTAATGATCACTGTTGGCAAAATATCGTGCATATTAGTGTGACTTTGAGGAGAAAATATTCAGGGAGTCAAATGAATGCTAAAAAAAGACTCAGATGCAATTTAATTTAAGTTGAGATTTTTCATTAATTAATCCTTTTCTTATGTTAATGTGCTTCATTACTCTGAAACCTTCAAAATTTTTCGAGATTCTTCGAGAAATTGTGAGATTTTATGAATTGTTCCAGAAACTTTTTCTTCAAGAGATTTTTCAAGCTTATGAAGTTTATCAAACTATAAAAAAATCCGCTTCATCACACTTTTTCATTTTTTCATTCTTTTAATTATTCCACTTTTCCACTTTCTCTTGTCTTGTTCCTAAGTACTTTTAACTTCTTTTAACTTAACTTAACCTCCCTTGATTTATTCAGGTAAAATATTTCATCTTCTTCCTTTACCTCTCTAACTTTTGCTAACAGTGTTATCCTGTTATGTTTCTTTCTTTCTTTCTTTCTTTTTTTTTCCTAACGTGTGAACAATGTGGTCGAGCCTCATCTTGCGATCTTTGCAGAGAGAATATGGCTTAGATCGGAGTCTTAGTCGTTATCAAAACACATACGGAAAATATTATATGTACTTTGAGTGGATTTCAGTTGAGGTGGTGGGGATACAGCGTTGTTGGTTCAAATGAGAGGAAATGCTTTCAAGAAAATATAAAATGGGAGCCAAGTGTGTTGGAGAAGATCAGTTAACGTTAACATTTTAAAGATTTAATCGTAAGAAAGTGGTTTCGATTTCTGGACCTGGCGGTGCGTTGTGTTCTGAAGCAAAGCACTTTCTTTCACGTTGTTCCTGTCCACCCAGCTGACAAAATCTATATTCTTGCATCCCATCCAGGGGTATGTATAAACACCATTTATCCTTTTAATTAGTAATATTTATGAACTGATGAGTAAAGAGCTTCATGACAAATGGTATTTTAATTATTTCGGATAGAATAGGAGACAACCCATGGTGTGTTTTGGTATTAACGGTGGTGCCCCAGCATGACAACAGCTTTAAACCTGAAACAATTTAAAGAATTTAAAGAAAATTATTTGATCTCCTCAAAGAAGCAGTGACTTTATTGACAGCAGAGATTTCTTGTCTCCTCTATCTATGTTCTATTCCTTCTTTAATGGCTTCTGTTCTTCTACCTCAATCACTCAGACATCTATGACAGTCATTTTCTGTATGCCTACCTAACTCATCGGCTCTGCACAGATCATACAGTCATGTCCTTTCTCCTGAGCAACCTCCCTCTGGAAGCTCCTTCCTGTTCATGTCTTTCCTGCAGGTGTTGATCTGCAGTTATCTAAACAGAGAATTAACATCAACCTCGCCAGTCTTGGAGGGCAAGCGAAGTAATGGGTTCAGCCCCATCCTCTAGATTTAACAAACAAGCAAGAAAAAGATGCAATATTTGTGTAAGAGTTGAAGTGAAAGCAGTAAGATATTTTAAGAAGAAAATTAATGACACTTAATTACTGAAGGAGGATTATAATTAGTGATAAAATGACACAACAATGTTCCTATCAGATACATAATCTTTAACTAATAATATTGATGTTGCCTCTACAAAATTCCAGAACTTGGTGCCTTTCTCGTAGATTTTTCAAATTTAAAATCTTTTATTTACCGTTGGGAGAGGGAACCTTTAGGGACACTATACATTTCATCCTATTGGTGTATGGCAACATTTAGAGTAATGGACCATTGGAGAGTAAGTTCTAATCTGGGATGAAAAGGATTTATCTATATGGAAAAACAAGCAGCACCATAGCTGTTAGATGTAGAAGTCTGAAAACCTCGAAGACTTAACAAAGACAGAGTCTATGTGAAGATTATTGTTTATTGTGGTTAATAGCGGCGGAATTGGTCGTTAGAATTTTCTTCTCCACAATTAAGTCGGTCATTCTAAAACATTGATTGGAATTGAGAATAGTCTGCCAGAAAATGGGGAAAAAATAAAAGATTTTCAGTGAAAAGAAAAAAATTCTCTCCTCATAGACAATGATCAACGCATTTAAAGAAAATAATTTGGCAATATCTCCTGAAGATTAAGTTTGGGTTATTTCGTCTCCTGCCATTAGCCAAACATTTCATTAATGAATTTCTGTATTATCATGTATTGCCGTATACCTCAAACTTTTAAACATTTCACTCACACTTTTCCCACGTTTTCTTGCTACAATTCAACACCGCCTCTATACATTTTTGATGTATACATACACTTAATATCAAGATAAAGTAATTTAGTTCAGGGTAAAATTTTAAGTATTAACCACTCTAAGGTTAGGTGGTATATAATTTTTTTCTAATATTGGAACAAGGTCATCAATTTTAAGGAAAGCGGGTTTAGTTGATTACATCGATCCCAATACCTGACTGGTACTTCATTTTATCGAACCCGAAAGGATGAAAGGCAAAGTTGTTCGCGGTGGTTTGCGAACTCAGAACGTAAAGAGCTAGAAGAAATATTGTCAAGCACTTTGTCCAATGCATTAACAGATTCTTCCGGTTCGCCACCATATTGGTAGTATATAATTACAGACAACACACTTGAAAAAGTACGAGATAGGAAGAGCAAAGTTTCAGATAATATCGATTTAGAACAAACTATACTGTGTCAGGTATCATAAGAGAAACTCTCATATTGGCTTTTCCTGCAAAATGCACTTTGTTTAAGTGGGGACCAATATTACTTCTCGCTATTAATACTGCCTCTGTCGCTAATATTATAAATATCGAATTAATGTATAGCTTTACTTTTGGCTCTTTACGTTCTGAGTTCGAAAACCACTGCGATCAACTTCGCCTTTCATCCTTTTGGGGTCGATAAAATAAGGTACTGGTCAGGTATTGGGATCAATGTAATCGACTAAACCCTCTTTTCTCAAAATTTATGACCTTGTTCCAATATTAGAGAAAAATTATATACCACTTAACCTTAAAGCGGAGTGATGCTGTAGTTAATAGTTAAACTAATACATTGAACTAAAGAAAGAGAGGAGGCAATATCTATCCTATTTACTTATTAGAGAGTTACCATTTATAGGACGGGTAACTTTGGAAGTATACTTTTGTTACCATAGGTAATAGCAAAGAAATATGAGTAAATACAATAACTATAATTTAACTTTTATAAAAATGTCTTGGTTCTTATATAAAATGATGAAATGTATAGTAATTTTCAAAAGAAAAATTATGATTAATTAAAAATATATTTAAATAAAACAAATTTCTCATTTGTTTAACCCTTCCCATTACTACTCCTTCTCTTTCGTCACTTTAATTCTTTCTCCTGGTATATGTGTATGTGTGTATGTGTGTACGTGTTTAGCTTTCATTTACTCATTGCCTGCAGAAACGTTGGCACGCTGTGCAAAATTCTTGGCGGCATTTCGTCCGTCCTTATGTTCTGAGTTCAAATTACTCCGAGGTTGACTTTGCCTTTCATCCTTTGCGTGTAAATAAAATAAACATCCGTTAGTTGAACATTAGGCTCGATGTCATTGACTTACCCTCACCCTCGAAATTGCTGGCCTTGTGCCCAAAATTAAAACCAATATTTCATTAAGTGTCTAAACTTAAGAGAATAAAACTCTACAGATAGATCTATCGTCTCCCTCCCTTAGTTTCCATAAACAATTTTCCACCGCCCATAAGGGGTTTGGTACCGTTCACTTTCAAATACACTGAGGCAGTCACTCATTTCCTGTCGTAAAAATGGTTATTAAAGATCGACTGCCTTAGATTCCTTTTTAAAAATCTTTCTGCAAATAACAAGAACTAGAATAAATAATGGAACTGTTTAAATTGTAAGAGAAATAATCCAAGATTTACAAAGATGGAACAGTCACGGCTGGAACGGCTTTCATTATTGTTGTGATCGATATCAATCGTTATAGAGTTAAGCAACAACAGCAGCGATAACAAGTAGTTTATTTCGCACAGCCATATTCCACCACCAATATTTACCATTTCGTTGTTGCTGTAGACGCGGGGAGAATGAGGGGAATTGGCGATTAAAATTTTCTATCTTTTACAAATGTTATTACATATGTTATTACTTTTATTTCTAGATTTCTTACCAATGGAGAAAGATTCGGTTTCTTACCTAGATCCCCGGATCCTTCAATGGAATTTCAATAAATATTATCAGAGCGGTTATGTATATTCGTGTGTGTGTATATGCAAGTATGTAGCGTCAGTACATGTGCAAATCTGTATGTTTTGTTTTATATATGTATATTCATTCATAATTAGCTCTCTCCTTTTTGGTTTTTGAGAAACTTAATTTCTCAAGATTGGTGATGATGTAGCTGATTCCATACCCAAGTGCCCCAATAATTACAGGTATAAATCTATATTAGTTGTCCGAGTGGATTATTTGTAAATTTTTCGATTAGATGGATGTTTGCTGGGCAACTGGTACCATGACTATACAGTTTCCCTTCTCTAAATCACTGTGTATGTATGTATGTATGTATGTATGTGAAGGCATGTGGCTTGGTGGTTAGGGAAATTGGCTCGTGAGCGTAAGGTCGTAAGTTCGATTCCCGGTGGCGTGTTGGGTCCTTGAGCAAGGCACTTTATTTCATGTTGCTCCACTCAGCTGGCAAAAATGAGTAGTACCTGTATTTTAAAGGGCCAGCCTTGTCACACTCTGTGTCAAGATTAATCTCCCTGGGAATTACGTTAAGTGTACGCGTGTCTCTTGAGTGCTCAGCTACTTGCACATTAATTTCATGAGACGGCTGTTCCTTTGATCGGATCAACTGGAACCCTCCTCGTCGTAACCGAGGAATGCCAGTTTTTTTTAATGTATGTATGTATGTATGTATGTACGTATGTATGTTTGCATGTTTGTATATATATGTACGTATATACAATCATACAATATATATATATATATATTCAAACATAAATGTATGATTACATGTATGTATGAGTGGATTTCACTTAACATAAAGAATAAACTTTAGATAAATTTATACATAAAACAATGAATGCAGCCTTGTGTGAGCACTAGATCTTCTAGGAATAGCAGCCAGATTCCCTAAAATCACGTGCATATTAAAAAAAAAACATTTTGGAGAAAGTAATCCAGCATTTACAAAGACGGAATAGGCATGGCTGGGACGACTTTTATCATTATCAATCGTTATGGAGTTAAACAACAACAGCAGCGACAACAAGTAGTTTACTTCGCACAACCGTATTCCACTATCAATATTTACCATTTCGTTGTTGCTGTAGACGCGGGAAGAAGGAGAATGGGCAATTAAAATTTTCTGTCTTTTGCAAAATTCATGACAACACCCCAAAATTCTCGATTTTTAATAAAATAGCAAAGAATATACGATGCAAAAAATGTTGGAATTGTGGTCGCATTGAACGAAGAACTATAAAAGTTTGGCGAATTAATTGATGCAGTAAGATAGTGGAATATTCTGGTGGATAATCGTTGAGTCATAGATGCAGAAGAAAAGAGCAGTTGATTTCAATCTGGAATATTCTGTGGTATATTATAAGAAACAAAGATATACCATTTACACAGAAGTACACATACGCGATACATATATACGTACATACCGACATATATATATATATACATTCATACATGCATACATGTATATATAGATAGATAAAAGTATACGTACTTAATGCATGCACCCATACATAAATATACAGACAGAGGCATACAGACAATATATGCAAACATACATGCATATATACATACATACAGACGTACGTACATTCCATGCTTACATACTTACATTTTACATACTCGCATACATAATCATTCATACATATATACAGAAAAGCATATAAAAACATACATGTATCTATAGACAAGAACGCACATTTGCATACTCGCATATAAGTATACATACTCATATGAGCATACATACGCATATAAGCATAAAAGCATATAAGCATACATACAAAGGTGTGTGCGTGCGCGCACGCGTATGTGTGTGTGTTTATGTGCAAACAAAATATATACGCACAAACATACAGATATGCACATATATGCTTCCATACTTAGATATATATATACACACACGCACACACATACACACACACACACACACACACACACACACACACACACACACACACACACA
>NC_068982.1:80219202-80221308 GCF_001194135.2 Octopus bimaculoides | reverse complement strand
TATATATATATATATATATATATATATATGCATTTATGCACGTATGTACATATGAAAGTAAAGTATAAAATCCATAGTATGGTAGCACACAGGCATCCCAATACATACCTATAAACTTCAGAGAACACGAAGTGAAGATAGCAATCTTTGTGTCCAGTGGAGCTCGTAGATATATCGTCTCGGACGCCTCCATCACATCATGCTATACATTTAATGGTCTACTTATTGATACGTTTGCATATATAATATGGACATCCTTCCCGTCTACCATACAAGCTGAGCTTGATTTGCACATTAACTTACAACAAATATTCATGCCTGCTCTTTCTTCCCCTCTGCCACTTAATACATATAAATATATATATATATATATATATATATATATATATAGAGAGAGAGAGAGAGAGAGATACATGTGTATATGCATACTGTTACATATATGTATTTACATGTATGTTTTGTGCGTGTGTGTGCATGTGTGTGTGTATGTATGTATGCATGTATGTATGTATGTATGTATGTATTTATGTATGTATTTACGTATGTATGTGTGAGTGTGTGCGTGCCTATAATGGTTCTCTTTAACATTCTCATTACCATGCATGTCAGCTTGACAGACACAAACAGAAGTACACACATATACATATATATGTATACACATACACACATTCATATATTCATATACATGTGTGTGTGTGTATTATCAGAAATAAAACATCTGGTGGCGTAGATTTGACACTATATATTGAAAGAAAATCTTCTTAAAGTTATAAACCAAAACCAATTTTAAATGAATCTGACCAAATACTCTTCTTATGACAGTCAGTTCATTCATATTTTTTTACTTCATAGACTCGTACGTATTTTTCTGGAAGAATTCTTATCAATTCTACTCCAAAATAATCATGCCTGATATCAACAGTTATTAGAATAATTTTGTTTTCTAACCACGTGAGTTTGTAACTGCATCACACCTGACGAGACACATCTAGGTTGATATTGTGATATTTCTGTTCACACACTGTACGATTTATAAAACCCAGTTGGTTGCGAACAGAGTTAAATGGGGACAGAGATGACTGTGTAGTTTAAAAGATTTTCTCCACAAGAACGTGATTTCAAGTTTTTCTCAACTGCACGGAAGTTTGAGCAAAATGTTTCTATCGTAACTCCAGATTGACCAATGATTTCAGAGCGAAGTTTGGTAATCATGGAAAAGATCAATTCCATTCCTAAAACACAGAATTAATCTGTTGACAGGTTTAACGCCACCAATCTGGATGTTAGAATTTCTTTAGCGGTGTCAACTATATTGCAAAAACTTCAGACGAAATACCATTACACTTTCGAGCCTTTGGAGGCACCTCTGAAAATAGTTATATACACTGCCTTCGCGTATATCTGTTTAAGTGTACACACACACACACACACACACACACACACACACACACACACACACACACATATATATATATATATATATATATACCTAACAAAAATTTTATATCTTGGACATAGAGTTACGCAAGGTTTCGCATCCACAAAGCAAAGCCTTGTGGACAGCTCGTCAAACTCTATATAAGAAAACAAAGTTTAAAATATCTACGTCGCAGACGTATCAAACGCTCAGGAATCGAGGAATAAGTCTTAACAAAAAAAAAAAACTTAATGAAGATGGGTTATTTCCCTTGAATCAGAGTTGGAGACCCGGACGGACCCGAAGAGGTCTAACTAGCAAACGGGGAAATCCAATTTTCCAGTAAGTAGCGCTTGAAGTGGCTACATCTAGAAAACACTTCTATACGGCTCTCTCCGCGATGCACATCTTGTCAGGGCCACTTCCAGATGATCAATTAATTTCATGCGACATTTTCTTAACTACCAGTCATCCTTCAGAGTCCCAGAAAGACGGTTTCTCACGTCCCTGGCCTGCCATATATGGCACCTCAAAGATCAAGGGGCCCCATGTGATATCAGATGGAAATTAATTGATCATCTAGGCCCGTAACTCTATGTCCAAGATATAAAGTTTTTGTTGTAATAATTGCTGTTCTATTTTTAGAGTGTGCTTCTTTCTGAAAAATGTTTTTTTATTAACCATATAAC
>NC_068982.1:80217005-80218495 GCF_001194135.2 Octopus bimaculoides | reverse complement strand
ACATACATAAACAAAAACCTGGAAAAGTTAGGGTTCTCAAAACCTGAAAGAAAAAGGCTGATTAGAAGACTACAAATTCAAGCCATCAATGGAACTGTAAAGATATGTAAAACTTTCCAAAAATTTAGCACATAAATACATATGCATGCATCTAGACATAAAAACGCATCCATAAAACAAACATACAAATCTGCGCATACACTAACACCAAATACTGCACACACACACATATGCACAAATACCTAGATGATGTTGATAAAAGTTCCAATGAAGGAGCCTTGAATCTATGTTAGAGTCCGGCTCTTTCTCTATGGACAAGAAATACAGAAATGAAACTGATTGATAACATACATACATACATACAAACAAAAACACCCTGTTGTTGATGATGAAATTCCAGTGGAGGAGCCTTGGGTCTAGGTTAGAAATCGACTCTTTCTTTATTGACAAGAGATCTTGACACAAAACTGAATAATGACATACATACATACATACGTATATGCTAACGTTTGTTTTTATGCTTAGTTACTGTAAAAACAATTTTACTTTAATCTGAGGAGTTATTCTCTACTATTGCAGAGGGGGAGGGGAAGAAGAAGAAGAAGAAGAAGAAGAAGAAGAAGAAGAAGAAGAAGAAGAAGAAGAAGAAGAAGAAGAAGAAGAAGAAGAAGAAGAAGAAGAAGTTAGGAAAGACTCGAAAGGAATAAAATATGATGTTTGTGATATTGGAAGTGGTTGCATGTAGCAACAAATATGTAAATAGGAACAACACTACAATAACAACAACACTACAATAATAACAACACTACAATAATAACAACAACAACTGCTGCTGCTGCTGCCACTTCTACTGCTGCTACTACTGCGGTTGCTACTATCTTGGTAGAACTCATCAGTCATTTTGTAGGAGACGGATACATTGAAATGGCGTTTCTTTTTACTACATCCTTATTTCTACGATGTTGCACAAGCATAAAGACGTATATACAAACCCATTCACACAATCACGCATATATGTATGAATACACGCATATACACTCAATCGCACAATTAAACGTACACACGTCACACTATATATATGTGTGTGTGAGTGTGCAGATGTGTGTGTATGTATGTATGTATGTATGTGTGTGTGTGTGTGTGTGTGTGTGTGTGTGTGTGTGTGTGTGTGTGATAATGTAAGTTTCCATTTAACTGTCATTTCAGGTTTGAATTTTTTAATTTCTTCCCCCACCATATTTTTGTTCCATATCTTTTCACATTTCATCGACATTGATATTATATTTATATATTGGTTTCTTTATATTTTTCCATTTTTCATGTACTTTAATATGTACATGTATATATGTGTCTATATATACATGTGTGTATGTGTGTGTCTGAGTAAATATGTATATATGTATATATGCATGTACATATATATATATGGATATGTCTATGTACTTATATATATAAATATATATATATATATATGTATATATGTATGTACG
>NC_068982.1:80210036-80214076 GCF_001194135.2 Octopus bimaculoides | reverse complement strand
GGAGCGTGGCTCTCTGTATATAAACAAAACATATATTCGAAAACAGATTGTCTTAAATATAACTAGTTATTCAAAAAGAGATCTATGTTACAAACGGATTAACATAGGCCTTACGGAAGCAACATTTTGTGCAAGCGATACTTATTGTTTTTTTTTTTTTTCTTTTGCACATATAAAGTTATTTGTAGAGAATATATTCTTCTTGCTGGCGGTTTTCACTATTTTCAGTTTAATTTCGGATTAGGAATTCCTTAAGATATTCTTTTCTTGCCTTTCGTTGTTAATAATTTTCTGCGCTTATTTAGAGAAGTGTAATATTTCGAAGTTTCCTGTATGTACAAATATCAGGACGTTCATTACACTTCATTTTTTAAGTGATCAGCCATTGATTTGTTATTTGTTACTTATGCATCCGAACCCGGTCTATTCTGATCTTATTTGGCGTATATCATTCACATGGCGGATATCATTCACATGGCGTATATCATTCAACGAATATTTTTATTTTGGAAATTTATCATCATTAATATTCAATGCCAACGCATTCTTCTTTTTTTCTGCTCATTCACTCCACACGTCCAACAAGCCAACAAGAAAAATCTGTATATTTTATTGCCGGCATTATTTCTTCTCTGACGTGAATTTTGTCTTTGTGAAAAATATTTTCAGATTTGACGATGTCTCTGAGAGATCAGACAGCCAAGATTGGGTGTCAAGTGGTTGTGTAGATTTATAATAGCAGATACTGGATGCATGCAAAGGACATGAAGCAGCAAGATGTGCAACAGTGACAATAAAAGGTACAACATCAACAACAAGTTCACGAATGATAACGACGTATGCAACATTGACAACAATAACTGCAATGATTACAATAAAAATAAGTTCAAGAAAAATGTGAAACAAGAACCAGTGAAGCTATTGCACCAACGGTAACTGCAACAATGTCAACAAATGCAAATATGAAAGCAAATGGAACAAAAACAACAAATGCAACAACTATAACAATGACACTAGCAATAATATTAACATTTACTGCAATAATGACAAAAATAAGTGCGGTAATGACAACATCAACATGCGCAATAGTAGCAGTGAGCATCTGCTGCAACGTTAACTATAAGTGCAAGAAATACGAAATATAAGTGCATCAATAAAAGTGCAGTGATTTTCAGAATTAGAATAATTACAAAATATGCAACAATATCAGGTGCAAAATGATGGACGCGATGTGTGACGATGTCAAATAAAATAAGAATGTGCAACAATAACGATGATGATATTGACAATGACAATTACAACAATAACAACAACAACAACAACAACAACAAGAAGCAAGCCCCACTTCAGCAACAACAACAAAAACACCACTAACATCGACAAAAGAACAATGAAAACAAAATATTAACAATCGAAAAGAAAAACTAAAAGTAACAAGAGCTACAGGAACATTATAAATTGTTTAAAAAAGAACCTCCAACTCAATAACAGGAAATAGTGCAACATCGTTATTCCTCCCTCTGCCTGTGAAATCTTGTATCCCTGCCGTAAGGCCTTATTTCTACACACGCCAGCTTAATTTAATTTGTCCTTAGTCGAAAGACATGTGTTGTTATGTCCTGTTTTATTATTTTTATTGGATTTGTGTAACATTGTTCGTTTTTTCCGTCTTTGTTTTTGTATACATTCGCTGCTTTCTTCCAAGGAATCTATTGCTCATAGCTTAGTTTTTCCTTGCTTCAGTGGCTGGACTGCGGCCACGGTGGTCACCGCCTTCAAGGATTTCGCCGAATGAATGGACCCTAGTACTTATTTCTTTAACTCTGTTATTTATTCTAGTCGCTAAGTTACAGGGACATAGACAAACCAACACCGTCTGTTAAGCGGAGGTGGTGGACAAACACATGCACAAAGACATGCACAAAGACATGCACACACATGGATATATACATATATACGACGCGCTTCCATTAGTTTTCATCTGCTAAATCCATTTGCAAGACTTTGGTCGACCCACGGCCATCGTAGAAGACAGTTGCTTAAGGCGCCACCTTTTTATTCATTGAGAGAATTAGATTGTGTAGAGAGAAACAGACTTTCCTTGTCTATCAATTATGATATAAAGACGGAACAAATGTTTAAACCTAGCAATCTATAATCCCTCATTCAACAGGAGTAGGTGTGTGGTAAGTAGCTTGCTTACGAACCACATAGTTCCAGGTTCAATCCCACTGCATGGCACCTTGGGCAAGTGTCTTCTACTATAGCCTCGGGCCAATCAAGGCCTTGTCAGTGGATTTGGTAGACGGAAACTGAAAGAAGCCCGTGGTATATATGTATATATATATATGTGTGTGTGTGTGTGTGTGTGTGTATGTGTGTGTGTGTGTGTGCGTGCGTTTGTGTGTGTGTGAGTGTGTGTATGTTTGTGTGTCTGTGTTTGTCCCCCCCAACGTCGCTTGACAACCGATGGTGGCGTATTTACGTCCCCGAAATTTAGCGGTTCGGCAAAAGTGACCGATAGAATAAGTACTAGGCTTAAAAAGAATAAGTCCTGGGGTCGATTTGCTCGACTAAAGGCGGTGCTCCAGCATGGCTACAGTCAAATAACTGAAACAAGTAAAAGAGTAAAAGAGTATGTGATAAACCTTCACCAAGAAATCGATACTCTTACCCAATAAATGCTGAATACGGGGTTCTATTCCCCTCAGTAATCTTCCAAAATGGTGCCAAACATGATTTATCTTAACTCCTTAAACGATTTCGAGTGAAAGGAATTAAAATTTGCATCGACCCTAATACATTACTGTTATTTATTTATCTATTTATTTATTTATTTATTTATTTATTGTCCCATGACTGATTGAAAATTGGAATCGATTTCAGGGACATTTGAACTCAGAATATTCTTATTGCAATCAATGTTCTTCCGATAGTGACCAACACAGGCCAAAACATGTACGCGCGTGTGTACACCCTCCCCCTACACAAACACACACACATACACACGCATGTCATATATACATATATATGCATGTATATTCAAGTATGTAATAAGAACGTACGAATGTTTATACACACACACACACACACACACACACACACACACACACACACATATATATATATATATACTCAGACACATTTATAAATGCATGCATTCAAACGTACAAACATATATGTATGCAGACGCATTTATACATCCATCCATGAATACATACATACATACGTACACACACATACACACATATATTTATAAACATGAAACATGAGAAAGATCTAAGAGCATAAAGTTCTAAAACTGGTCATTTTGTATTTGATAATAATCTCAAGATAGAAATGTCTAAAGAATAAAAGATCTTCCGGCAGATTAAAGAGAAGACTGTTACCCCCTCATCCCACCTCAGCCAGCAATAAATAAAAAATACCGATAAAATAATACAAAGTGGGCGGTGATAGAGTTTGTGGAAACAGATGGGAGTAGCGATGCCACAAGGAGAAATAAATTAATTTATGGAGCTGCAGTAGTCAGAAAGGGGACTAAGTACTTCTGCAAAACTTCTGGTATAGGAATATTTTAGCCCAGAATAGCATATATAAAACAAACGCTTTATATATGCATCTATATGTGTTTTTTTATATAGTCGACAGTGAAGGTGCATGGCTCAGTGCTTAACGTATCGGGCTCACAATCATGAGATAGCGAGTTTGATTCCCGGACCGGGCTGTATGTTGTGTTCTTGAGCAAGACACTTTATTTCACCTGCTCCAGTTCACTCAGCTTAAGAAATGAGATGCGATGTCACTGGTACCAAGCTGTATCAGCCTTTGTCTTTCCCTTGGATAACTTCGGTGGCGTGGCGAGGGCAGACTAGTGTGTTTGGGCAACTGCTGGTCTTCCAAAAAACCTTGCCCAGACTTGTGTGCCTTGGGGGTTAACTTTCTAGGTGCAATCCCATGGTCATTCATGGTCATTTTATGTAACTGATTTTATACGTATATGTATGTATTTGTGTGCGTGTATATATATATATATATAT
>NC_068982.1:80208958-80209727 GCF_001194135.2 Octopus bimaculoides | reverse complement strand
TTTGTGTGTGTGTGTGTGTGTGTGTATAGAATATATATATATATGATAACACAAGAATTGAACGCTTACATGCAAAACCCTGAGTTCCTTGATAGCGACTTATCCGAGACTTGCAAATGAAAATTTCAGGGTTCTGAATGTAAACGTTCCATGTTGCGTTAATTAATAAATTTAGTTCACTATTTCTAATGATATTGAGGTCAAGCTCTAGTGTTGATGCACACACAGTTTGACAGATAAATTCTAATAGGATGTACTGGTTCTTATTAATTACTCTCCTATAACGTTTTCCCTGAAGAAGGACTTTGTCCGAAACGTTAAATTTACAACTCCCACTTCATTGTACACTTTTGTCAATTATATATTATATTTGTTTGTGTGTGTGTGTGTATACTAGGGTGTTACTCGTTATATGACGTGTAACTTCCGGAGTAAACTTTTATTACCATGGATAATCAATTAGAGTTATAATTACATGCACACACAAACACACACGCACATATGTGGATATGTAAACATACTGTTTCTTTACCTCTTACCAACTCCTAAGTTTATTTTACTAGTTAAACCTTATTTGTTTGTGTGTAAACGTGTGTGTGTGTGTGTGTGTGTGAGAGAGAGAGAGAGAGAGAGAGAGAGTGTGTGTGTGTGTGTGTGTGTGTGTGTGTGTGTGTGTGAGTGAGTGTGTCATGCATTTAACGTCTATAGACTACGAAGCTTTTGTCATCTCTACCATCCTCCTGCCATTGCTTGTAAATATCAACGTTCC
>NC_068982.1:80205433-80208624 GCF_001194135.2 Octopus bimaculoides | reverse complement strand
ATATATATATATATATATATATATATATATATACGCGCACGCGCGCACATATACATTTATGTGTGTGTGTCTTTGGGTCTGCGATTGTCCCCTATCATCCCTTTACAACTGATGCTGGTGTGTTTATGTCCCTGTAACTTAGCGGTTCGGCAAAAGCGATCGATACAATAAGTACTAGACTTACAAAGAATAAGCCTTGGGGATCGATTTCTTCGACTTTAAGGTGGTGCTCCAGCATGGCTGCAGTCAAATGACCGAAACAAGTAAAAGAACATTGTATGCCACACAATGTAACTGGGAACAGAAAAATCATACCATGGATGTGCGAGGCGACACCTCTCTCAAAATTTTACTGGCGCGACCAGAAAAAAGATCAATATATGTAAATCAAATCCCATCAGTAAAAAATATGGAAAATGATCGACGTCAAAAAGTAGAGAAATATAATAATCCGAGATTGTTCGACAAAACTAGTGGGGAATCGGCCCACGTGGCTGATCTGGAAGACTTCCTGAATTGGTAAAATATCCAAATTCTAGCTAGAGAAAGTAATCATTAGACTTGAAGCTGTAGCAACCGTACTTTGCTTTTGTTCCATTTATTCAAACCCAAAAGAATCCCTCTCAAAACATAGCTTTGATGCTTCCCCACTACCCCTGCTCATGATCAGAAATGCACATACTGTCAGCCACTGAGGAACATGCTCAAGTAAATCTTTCTGCTTCAGCAACTCGGTACTGAACCTGTCTGAAATGTAATGGAAAATAGGTCAGTTTCAAAACATTGATGTCCAGGTCACAAAAGCAAAGTTTGAAGGGAATAGTAAACATCTTCGTTGATTTCCAGATAGGGGTAAGTAGGAAATAACACTGACTGACCAAACACTCTAAAAAATTTTAAAAATTGTTACATAGTGTTATTATTAATACCAGAATCAACAACCGACAATTTGCTGGAAGGGAAAGGCAGGAAAAAATTAAACACCAAAGAAAAAAGCAGCAACGAGAAAGAAGTATTTAAGTATGGAATGGATTCATTAAGGAAAACTCTTTGACAGGCTATTCTTTGAGATTACCGACACTTAACATAGACAGAGTAGTAGCAGGACTAAAATTTAAAATTATCAACCATACTACGGCAATATTGAAAACATCAATAACTCTGAAAGATAACGAAAGATAATATAAGCTTGTCCAATCTCCAATTAAATCACTTTGAGCGAGCCTTCTTATCCTCAAAACATTTGTATCTGGTCCTAATTTTGAAGCGGAAGAATCAATAAGGACCAACTCAAAAATATGTTCTTCATCGTAGATGATCAAAAACGTTGGAAAAGAATAAATATCCAGCAAAAGAACATCTACAAAATTATTCAAGAATTTAACATTTCTATCAAAATAACTACGGAGTCAAAGAAATATGTTGAAGCTAATATGAGAAGAGGAAAATTAATTAAAATTCAAATTATTAAGATACACAAATCAGAGAATTCTAAGGAGAGACACCTATAGAAATATTCAAGAGTAGATGAGGTTGATACAACACAAAGGAACGGAGAAGGAAATATAAGAGTAGAGTAGTAGATTGAAGTCAGACGAATATTAAATCAGAAACGTGTTATTAGATATAAATACACTAACCATCACAATTAATCAGAAGGTTTGTGTGAATTAAAGGGATTAATAGAAACAAGAGAAATGTTTCAACTTTTTTAAAATATAAGATATTGTATTGGTGTAAATACTCAAGGCAAAACTTGAAAATTATGTGAGCTTATGGGGTTAGCTTTACAAGGAAACTAGTCAATCCGTTCTCAATCCATCATTCTAAAAGGTGGTATAGATGGGACATATGTAACCTGTGCAGATGGGTCACAAGACTAAGAGATAGTAATGACTATGAATTTTTTTTAAATTACTCATCAACAAGGAAATGTACCTCTTACATTTTATTTGTTTCTGTCATTAAACTATGTGCTATATTGCAGCACCGCCTTGAACAATTCTTAGTCGATCTGTTTAAGCGAACCGTTAAGTTACGAGGATGTAAACATACCAACACCGGTTGTAAAGGAGTGGGGGAACAAACATAGACGCAAAGACACGCGCATGCACGCACGCACGCACGCACTCACTCACGCACGCACGCACACACACACACACACGCACACCCACACACACACACACACAAGGCCTTGGTCGGCCCGAGGCTATCGTAGAAGATACTAGCCCAAGGTTCAACGCAGTGGAACTGAACCCGGAACCATGTGATTGGGAAACAAGCTTATTACCACGCAGTCGCGCCTGCGCCTACTGTAGAATTTATTAATAAAGTAACACAAAAAGGAAAACAGAAATGTGTTTTTTTGGCAGGAAACAATAACAATACAAAAGAAAGTAAATAAATAAAATGGTTTTAAAAAAAGATTGATTCGATGGAGAACTTCGCAAAATGGATGGAAAACCCTTGATGTTCAAAATTCGAAAATGTGAACTCAGAGTAAGTTAATTAAGTGTAGGAATCAGTAATGGCTCAAAAGTACTGGGCTAAAACCAGAAAATCTGTTTGTACCTATCAATGCAGAGTTATACAAATTATCACAGAATGCCTTTAACTATACATGATGATATCAACTTATAGAAATTATGGCTTTCAAATTCACGTAAAGATAGGATATATTCATATATCTCACACGTCCTCTACCCAGGGAGTAAAGTTGTAGTAAACCCCTGTCATTAATTATTATTATTTTTATTATTTAGTGTCTTTGCACAGCTTCTAACGATAGTGGTGTACTACCGTGCCAGCTGTTCACTACCAGTAAACTAAAGTAACACCCCTTATTTTTCGAGCACCATCCGGAGTATTCGAGCGGTTCCAAGCAATGCTGTTTTCTGCAAGTGCTCCACCCTTATTGCAGCCCCTATTTGTTCCATTATTATTATTATTATTGTTCAGTAGTTTTATTTTTATAACGTGCTTTCACTTCACTACCGAGCGCAGCTCTGTGCGCCTTGGGTATGTGCTGTGGTTTGCTGTGGTGCTTTTATGTTTACTGTATTGAAAGTGTTTTGCGTAGAATGTGTGCAGTACCCAGTAGTGCAATTTTCTGTATGTTACATATATTTGTAAGTCCTGGTATTTTTGTTATGTATTTGTCTGAGTATTTTTTAATTATACCTAAGGCACCT
>NC_068982.1:80200546-80204103 GCF_001194135.2 Octopus bimaculoides | reverse complement strand
GTACTGTCTGTAGTAGTGTTTCTAGCTCTTTGTCGTTTTTAGCATATAATTTTAGGTCATCCATATATAGAAGGTGGCTGACTGTTTTTCCATAGCATTTGTAACCGCATCCAGTTCTATTTAGCAATTCTGTTAAAGGTGTGAGTGCCAGGCAGAACAGGAGTGGAGAGAGCGTGTCTCCCTGGAATATTCCTCTTCTAATGGGGATGGCTTTCGTTTTCACAAGTCCCTCTTTTGTTTGGAGCTGTAGTTATTATTATTATTATTATTATTATTATTATTATTATTATTATTATTATTATTATTATTATTATTATAATACACTCAGACTGTTGGAAAAGAAAAAAATCCTAACATCAGGCTACAACAAGTAGCCTTAGATGCCAAGATCCCTCATATTGGGTTACAGCAAGTAACCTTAGGTGCCAAGAACCCTCCTACGTATCCTAGCTGTCCCTAATAACAGCTTTACTAAAATGGTTTTATGCCTATTTCCTCTATCCATCTGTTGAGATCTTGAGGGATAGTTCCCAATACACCTATAATTACTGGGATACAATTTACCCGCACTTTCCATAGTCTCTGTAATTCAATTGCTAGGTCCTGGTATTTGGCTATTTTTTCTATACTTCTCATATTAATTTTTTCACCATTCGGGACTGTAAAGTCAATTATTTGGCACTTTCTATCCTCTTTATCTACTACTACCAAATCAGGCCTTCTAGGTTCCATCACTCTGTCAGCCTGAATGTTTTAAAGTCGCACATTTTGTATTTCTTACTTGCTTGTACTTTTGTAGGTTCATGTTCATACTATTTATCGGTATGTTCAAATCCCAGCGTTCTACAAAGCTTACAGTGGATTGCACTCCGTTGATTATCATGTCTTTTCTTGTAATCTTTCTGTGCCAGTATGCTACATTCTCTTACTATATGAGTAACGCTTTCCTCATTTGATTTGCATAATCTACATTAGGAATCTACTGGATGTTATTTTGGCTTTTATCCAATTAGTCCTTAATGCTTGATCATGTGCAGCTACTAACAAACTTTCTGTCTCCCTCTTCGCCTTTCCCTTCTGCAGTCATAACCATGTCTCACTACTACTATTTGATGAAACAGTCTTTGCGAGTCTACCATGCAACGCCTTCTCCTGCCAGTCCGGTAATTTCTGTTCTTTTTATGGTTTTTAAGTTCGTTTGCTGTTTTGGTTTCTCTATATCTTGTTGTGACTCTGGCAGCTTTTAATAAACTTTCTTTACATGGAAGTCTATATCTACTCTAGCTAACTTCCCGCAGTCTTTCGATGATATTAACCCTCTTCCACCTTCCTTTCTAAGTAGGTATAATCTTGTTACTCCTGTCCTTAAGTGGGGAGCTCCAATCATATTAAATTCCTTCCTAGTTCTTCTGTCTAGCTTTGTTAATTCAGTTTTTTCCAGTCTACAAAAGCTGCCGAGTATCTACGTAATGATACTTCCCAAGTATTTAGAACCATCCATAAATTCAGACCATTTAACTTTGATTTCATTAGCTTCCTCATCCTTCTGATGTACTCTTCAATTTTCGTTTTCATTTCTGTAGTTAATACTTTGTCAGATTCTGATATTCCTACATACTTATAACTCTCTCTCTCTCTTTCTTTCAATAATTTTAATGTCTGGCCATCTAGTAATTGGATGCCTACGCTGTTGACTACCTGTTTCCCTTATTATTATTATTATTATTATTATTATTATTATTATTATTATTATTATTATTATTATTATTATTATTATTATTATTATCATTATCATTATTATCATTATTACTTCATATACGCACAACAGATTTGACTGTTGGAAAAGAAAAGTCCCTTATATTGGGCTACAACAAGTAACCTCAGATACCAAGAACTCTCCTAAGTATTCTAGCTGTCCCTAACAACACAGTTTTCCGAAGCTGTACTAAACTAGATTTATGCCTATTTCCTCTATCCATCAGTTCAAATCTTTAGAGATAGTTCCTAATGCACCTATAACTACAGGGATACATTTTACCCACACTTTCTGTAGCTTCTGTAACTCAATGGTTAGGTCCTGGTACTTTGCTATTTTCTCTATACCTTTCATATTAAATTTTTTATCATGTGGGACTGTAAAGTCAATTATCTGGTATTTTCTATTCTCTTTATCTACTACTACTACTACTACTACTACTACTACTACTACTACTACTACTACTACTACTACTATTACCAAATCAGGCGTTCTAGCTTCTATTATTCTGTCTGAATGTTAAATAAAGTCCCACAACATCTTATATTTCTTACTTTCTAATACTTTACTAGATTCATGTTCATACTATTTATCAGTATGTTCAAATCCTGGCTTTCTACAAAGCTCCTAGTGGATTAAACTCCCTATATTGTCATGTCTTGTATTTTTTCGGCGCCACCATGCTACATTCACTTACTATTTGAGTAACGCTTTTCTCTTTTGATTTGGGAATTGATCTGGCTTTTGTCTATCTTACCATTTATCCATTTAGTCCTCAATGCTTGATCCTGTGCTGCTACTAGCAAACTTTCCGTCTCCCTTTTCCGTCTCTCTTTCTGCAACCATAACCATGTTTCACTACTACTATTTCCTGCAATTATCTTTGAGAATCTACCGTGCAAAGCCTTCTCTCTTTAACTACATTTGGCTTATTGGTTTGAGTAACGCTTTTTTCTTTTGATTTACTTTAAATTTAAATTTCTATAATTTTGAATTTTTATCACCTCTTATTTAGAAATTGACAAAGACAGACTTACTGCTAAAATATCGTTCAACCTACAAAATATCTATTACAATCGAATCGCGCTCTTTGTCTTAACTGTTGTTGTTTTTAATGTTATTATTATTAAAGCGGCGAGCTAGCAGAATCGTTAGCAGGCTGGACGAAATGCCTAGCGGTATTTCGTCCATCTTTACCTGCTCTTCTGAGTTCAAATTCCGCCGAGGTCGACTTTGACTTTCATCCTTTTGGGATCGATGTAATCGCCTAATCCCCTCTTCACAGGTTTGAGGCCTTGTGCCTCCAGTAGAAATTATTATTATTATTATTATTATTATTATTATTATTATTATTCCAGCGATTAGAACGCGAAGAAAAATGCTTAGCGATATTTCTTCCGGCGTTACGTTCTATGTTCAAATTCTGCAGAGGTCAACTTTGCCTTTCATCCTTTCAGGGCCGATAAAACAAGTACCAGTTGAGCCATAGGGTCATTGTAATTGATTTTCCCCCTCCCTTAAATTTCAGGCCTTGCGCCTATAGTAGGAAGGAATATTATTATTATTATTGTTATTATTATTATTATTATTATTACCATTATACTTTTCTATACACTACCAAAAATGTTTTATCTCTATATATGTATATGCATATACAGACATACATGCACAGACACTCACACAACACACACACACATAGATATACACTGTTCATTAAATAATATTTATCTCTCACCAGATGGAGCATATTTTTGTTGATCATGCCTTCACGAAACGGTATATTATATATATATATATATAT
>NC_068982.1:80198139-80198949 GCF_001194135.2 Octopus bimaculoides | reverse complement strand
ACTACTAACCTATGTTCATTCACCCTTTATTTATTTTATTTTAAAATATATTCAAACGAGTTTTCATTTCTTTGGTTTGATTTTCTTATTAATATTATTGTTGTTATGTCTTCGTAAACTCCTGCAACTCCTCTGAACGGTCCCCTTGTTTAAGATGGGGAATGCTACCATAATCCTTGCCTTCAGTTCATCTTTGGTGTTACAAAGTTTGTTGGTCTCTCGCTCAATAGCGCTCTACACATAATAATGAAGGTGGTTGCAGTCTAGAGAGTTAGGTGGTCAGATGTTAGGGTTGGTGTGGTCACAGAAATTGTCTGAAAGCCATGACTGAGTTTTCCTGCTTGTGTGGCATAGTGCAGAACCCTGTTGCGAGACATAGGGTCTTCCAGCAGCCACCCCCTTGACCCAGGGCAGCACCACCTCCTCCAGGCACTTGATGTAGGCCTCGTGCTGAGTCTGAGGCCATGTGGGAATGTGAATGGGGGCATAACGTCATCACTAGTGATCACTCCATGCACCATGATGTTGACTGGATGTTTGATTTTTATCACTCTCGGTACATATCTTCAGAATGCACTGTCCTCAGATTGACACTCAAACACTCTGAAATGTCGTAATGGAGGTTCTGGCGCGAATGCCTAGTGAACTACGTCTTGGTGTTGTTTTTATCGCAGGTTGTGCCCGACTGAACATACTATACTGTGTAGTCAACAAAATCAAAAACAATACGCATATGCGAAATTATAAATATAAGATGGTGACAATTTACCCATCGCACCCTGTGTGTGTTGTTATGTATATATATATGTA
>NC_068982.1:80194185-80194858 GCF_001194135.2 Octopus bimaculoides | reverse complement strand
ATATATATATATATATATATACCTCTCTCTCACATTTCTTGGCCCTCTCTTTCTTTAACTCTCGCTATTTCCCGCTCGTTTATCTCCCCTGTACCTTTCTCTTTGTCTCTGATTTTTTTTCTAATCCTTCAATCCCGCTGTCCCCTACCTATCTCTCCTCCTTCCACATGACCAGTGTCCGGCCAGCCATGATCTTTCTTCCTTGGCCTGACTGCCGGCCATCAGCACCTCTTATGTCCATGTCCTATGTTCCTGCCTTTAGGCTTTCACTTCATAGAAGCCAGCTCAATTCGATTCGTTCTCAGTCAAAATAACACCTGTTGTTATTTTCTTGTTGTTTGTATTCGTAATTGTGTACCATGTCCTCCATTTTTCGTGTTTTTGTGTACCATGTTCTCTGTTTTTTGTCTTTGTTGCCGTACCCATTCGCTAGCTTTCTTAATGCCCTTAGCTTAGACTTTTTGAGGGGCAGCCAGATCGAACCGTCTCAAGTGTAACTGCTCGAAACTCGTCACTTCTGGGACTTGACTGAAGAAAGAAGGCCACGAATAACCCGTCTTTTTTTTTTTTCCTTGTCCTTCTAATTGTTATTTCTCTTGTCCGCCTTGTATCGTTTATCTGTTCGAATGTTTTATTGTATCCTATTGCGTTTTTGCTGTATATATAAATATAT
>NC_068982.1:80190805-80194139 GCF_001194135.2 Octopus bimaculoides | reverse complement strand
ATATATATATATATATATATATATATATAGGCGCAGGCGTGGCTGTGTAGTAAGAAGTTTGCTTCCAAAGCACATGCCGAACAAAATCTTATGAGTGAATTTAGTAGACGGAAACTGTTAGAAGCCCGTCGTACATAACTGTGTGTGTGCCCGTTGTGTATAAATATGTGTGTGTTTGTGTGAATAAGTATGTGTATCGTTCTGTATATGTTTGCCCACCATCACTACTTGACAACCGGTGTTGGTGTGGTTACGTCCCCGTAAACTAGCACTTCGGCAAAAGTAACCGAAGGAATAAGTAACCGAAGGGATAAATAACCGAAGGAATAAGTACGAGGCTTAAAAAATAAATACTGGGGTCGATTCGTCTTCAAAATGGTGTCTTAATAATATTTGTTTGTTTCTTTTTTTTATCTTTTATATTTGTTTCAATCATAGCAGCAACGCCTAGAAACAATTTTTCAGTCGAATGAATCGATGCCCGCACTTAATTTTTCCTTAAGCCTAGTACTTATTTTATCGATGACTTTTTCCGCACTGCTAAGTTACGTAGGCACAAATACGGCAGCACCAGTCAAGTGGTGCTATGGGACATATTCAGACACAAAGGCACACACACACACACACACACACACACACACACACACACACACACACACACACACACACACACACACACACACACACACACACACATACAACGGGCTTCTTTAAGTTTTTCTCTACCAAATTTACTCATAAGGCTTTGGTCGGCCCGAGCCTATAGTAGAAAGCACTTGCCCAAGGTACCACGCAGTGGGACTGAACCCGGAATCATGTGGTGGGTAAGTACTCTTTTTACCACAGAGTCATAACGGTGCCTAATAACAATGAAAAATATTGCATGAAAACGTTAACAATTACTATAGTGAATATGCTATTAATCCTATTGTCATTATCATCATCATCATCATCATCATCATCATCATCACCACCACCACCATCATCAGCAGCAGAAGCAGCAACAGCAGGAGCAGCAGCGGCAGCAACACCTACAGTGGCAGCAGCAATGACATGGACAATATCAATGAAGACATTGTCATTTTTATACTCAATAACAGCATCACCGATCACGTAACAATACCGACACCATCACCTCCTCCAACCACCACTACCAACAACAACACCACCACTACCACGACCACCGCCATCACCATCACCACCACCACCACTACAACCACCACCATCACCACCGCTACCATCATCATTATCAGCAGCAGCAACAACAACGGCAACCACAACAAAGGCGATGACGATGATGATGACAATAAGCACAATGCACTAACAAAAAAAAATAAAATGGGTACCAAAAACATTAACAGGAATAACAAGAATAATAGCCGTAACAACAACAACGACAAATGTAACAACAATGACAAAACCAATAGTAATAATTACAACAGCAATGATACCAACAATGACAACAGCAAAAACAGTAATAACAATATATTAATTCAACATTAACAACAAAAACAACAACAACAACAAAACGTGTTAAAGTTGCTGAGCGGAAGAAAGCAATTTGCTTTTCTCTGGTAAACATGGAGAAAGTTAGAGGAAGGATGGCATGGTAAGAGTGGGAGGTGGAACAAGTAGAAGGGGATTTGTGTAGGAAGCAGGGTAGGTGGCGACAGAGGTTGGAGGGGAAATAAAAAGAACAAAAGAAAATTAAGAAAAAAACGTACACACACACGCACACACATACATACATGGACGGAGGCGTGGCTGTGTGGTAAGAAGCTTGTCTCAAAACTACATGGTTCCAGGTTCAGTCCTACAATGGGTAAGTGCCTTTTACTTTTGCCTCGGGCCACCTAAACTATTTTGAATGGATTTGGCAGACAGAGACTGAAAACTGAAAGAAACCCATCGCTATAGTATATACGTATGTATATACGCATATGTATATATTATTTATATTATATTATATTATATTATATTATATTATATATATATATATATATATATATATAACACAAATAATAAATGAGTATATGCATATATACGTACAAGTATGTGCATACTTACATCTACCTGTATATATAGGTGCATATCTGGGTACAGGACATTGCAAACAAAACGTAGACAAAAAAATAATAATAACCAGAGTACAGAAAACACACAGGCCACATAGAGAACGATATATATATATATATATTTATACATTTACATACATACACACATACATACGTATGTATGTATGTGTGTCTTTCTGTATGTGTCTATCCCTCACCACTGCTTAACAACAGGTATTGGTTTTTTACGTCCTCGTAATGTAGCACTTCAGCGAAAGAGACCGATAGAATATCAGTCTTTAAAAATTTGTCTTGGGGTTGATTTGTTCGACTTAAACCTCTCAAGGTTGTGCGCCAGCATGGCCAAACTCAAATGACTCAAACAAGGAAAAAAATAAAGGATAAACACATAAATGACAATTGGGCATATTCTTTTATTATTGTATTAATTGCAGTCCGAGTTCTACAACCGTGCTGGAACCGCATTTCTACAGATGTTAACTGTTGGTGAATGAACTTTAAACTCATCCACATAGATGTATGTTTTTTGTGAATGTATGTATACGCACAGAAAGAAGAGACAGACATATAGAATGAGTGATGAAAATATAGAGGTAAAGAAGAAGGGGAGGTACTTAGCCAAAACTCAAATAGCAAGAGAAAGCACCGCAGAGCATTCTGTGTGATTCTCTAAAGATTTTCCGAAACCAATATTACTTATCTGTACTGCGTTTTTTCTGTTGTGGGGGATAAAGATACACTATATCTATGCACTCATAAACATGACACAAGTTTAAACAAACTTATTTTTGCTGAGAAATTTGAAAACAACCGGAGACACCACAATATCGGTGATAGCTGACATCTTTTTTACGTGCACATCCAAAAACTTCTAGAATTCTAAGTCAAAAATGGCATTCACACATTCCTGTGAGCAACACTCCTAGATATATATCGAAGTTATTTCATGGGTAAAAGAAAATTTAAAACAACGAGCATAATTGGACTGAACTACAAAGAATTAGATGTAACTGCAAAAACATTTCTGGTATAATCAACATGGTAGTTATTCCAACTGAAATATGAAACAGAATTTGAAAGATAATACAAAATAATAACAATAATAATAAGCCTTTCTACTAAAAGCACAAGGCCTGAAATTTGTGCGGAGGGGACTAGTCAATTACATCGACCCCAGTGTTCAAATGGTGCTTAATTTATCGACCCCGAAGGATGAAAGGCAAAGTCGACCTCGGCGGAATTTGAACTCAGAGAGTAAA
>NC_068982.1:80184653-80189076 GCF_001194135.2 Octopus bimaculoides | reverse complement strand
GTACTGCACACATTCTACGCAAAACACTTTCAATACAGTAAACATAAAAGCACCACAGCAAACCACAGCACATACCCAAGGCGCCCAGAGCTGCGCTCGGTAGTGAAGTGAAAGCACGTTATAAAAATAAAACTACTGAACAATAATAATAATAATAATAATAATAATAATAATAATAATAATAATAATAATAATAATAAAAGACATTTAGGACATGTTGATAGAGAAGAGGGGAACTGCAGAACGAAAGCAAGAGAATAATGCTGGAAAGAACATATAGGATAAGAGATAAGGGGTATGATGTGATATTGGAAGAATTGAAACAAAGAGTAATAACAATCAAAGCAAAACTGGAATGATATGATAAAAGAACAAAACAATTCAGGCAAAACGGTTTGTTTGAGAAAAATCAGAAGAAACTGTTTCAGGAGCTAGATGGGCAAATACACGTAACAATGATAGTAGATACAGAGAAAAGCAGGGCATTCGGGAGAGGAATCTGGGACCAAGTTTAACGCATAATGATGAAGCGGAGTGACTGCATGAAATCCAAGATAGGTTAAGAAATATAGAAGGCCAAGATGACATAAACATAAGTACAGAAATGATAAAAAAGCAATTAAGAAAATTCCTAAATTGGAAGAGCCCAGGATCAAAACGGGTCCAGGGGTATTGGGTGAAGAAGCTGAGAGGGCTCCATGAAAGGATAGCACAACAGCTAGATGAGTGCTTGCAAGAAGGCGATGTATCCAGCTGGATGACAATGGGAAAGACATTGTTATGTGCCAAAGATCCTGAAATGGAAAATGTTGCATCCAACTTTAGGCCAATAGCATTCCTTCCTCTAATGTGGAAACTAATGTCAAGTGCTTTGGCCGGTGAACTGTACAGATGCTTGGTAAGAAGTAGGCTGCAGCCCAATGAACAGAAAGGTTGCCGAAAAAGGAGCCGGGAACGAAGGATCAGCTCTTAATTGATGATCTAATTTTCTGGAACTGATAGAGAAGATATACAAACCTGATCATGACATGGGTTGACTATCGTAAGCATACGATATGATACCACACTCCTGGATAATAAGAACTATGGAAATGTATGGAGTAGCAGAGAATATAAGAAGCCTTATATGGAATAGCATGAAATACTGGAGAACGGAATTGACAGCAGGGAAACAAGTGTTAGGAGAGGGGAAAATCAAGAGGGGGATCTTCCAGGGTGGGGGACAGTGTGTCCCCACTGATATTCATGCTGGAAATGATCCGCTTGAGTGAAATACTACAGAGGAGGTAAGGGAAAACTAAACCACTTGCTATTCATGGACGACCTGAAGCTATTCTCAAAAATTGTGGCAGAACTGGACAGCCTAGTCCAGTCTGCGCCGATTTTTTCCAATGATATTAAGATGGAATTTGAACTCTCAAAATGTGCTACGATGGTGATGAGACGAGGAAAACTTGCCAAGTGGTAAAATGATGAAAATAATACAATTTCAATCTAGCTATAAATACCTGGGAATACTTGATGCAGATGGAATCAAACACCACGACATGAAGGAAACGACAAAAAGAGAGTACCTGTGGCGAGGGAGAAAAATATTGGCTTCACTAGGCTTCACAGCTGAATGCCAGAAACATAATTTCGGCAATAAATTCGCGCGCAGTCGCAGTAGTTCGGTAGGATGTTGGAATCCTGAAGTGGACTGAGGAGCTAAAGGAGATGGACAAGAAGTCAAGAAAGTTCCTAACGATGCATGGAACCCATCATCCATGTGCAGACACTGATCGCCTATACATGAAGAGAGAAAATGGAGGAAAGGGACTGATAAGTGTGAAAGACTACGTACATATCAAACTCAAGAGTTCAATGAGACACCTAGACCAAAGTTAGGAAACCTTGCTAGTGACAGTTAGGAACGAGGGAGTATTGAGAGCAGAGAAAAAAGGGAAACAAGGGAAGAAGTACCAAAAAGACATGGAGAAGAATTATGCAAGAAGTGACTACACACTCAATATAGTCACAACAGAAGTTACTGGAAAAAATAGATGGGATTGGCTGACTAAAGGAACCCTAAAAAAAGAGACCAAGAGCACTATACTGGCAGTGCAGAACCAAGCTTTGGCCACGAACTGGAGGGTCAACCTTAGGAATGAGCAAATGTCTCCGCTGTACCGCATCTGCAATAGAGTGGACGAAACCATCGCCCATATCACGAACGAATGCTTTAAACTTGCCCAAAACCTCTACAAGTTGTGGCAACACGACCAAGCAGCGAAAGTGCCACATTAGAAGCTGTGCGAAAAGTGGGGATAGAGAGAGGCAAGATGTGGTATGAGAACAAACCGTAGAGAATGGCAGAGTCGGAGATTAGCAAAATCCTCTGGAATTTCCGAATCCAAGCAGATCAGGCGTTAGAAGCATAACTGACCGGACCTAGTGGTGGTGGACAAGGTGCATCACATATGCTATATAGCTGACGTTGCAAGACCCTTTGACCCACGAATAGTCAAGAAGGAAGGCGAAAAGATAAATATATACAACTCTCTAAAGTATGAAATAGCCCGGCGATGGAAAATGAAGAAGGCGAAGGTAGTGCCAATTATTGTTGGGTCCTTGGGAACAGCATCAGAAAGCATCAACTGGAATATCAAGGAAATTGGAATAGTGTGCCCAGTAGAACTGTTACAAAAGTTTTGCGTCCTTGGTATGGCCAGAATAATCAGGAAAGTATTAGATAACTGAAAAGAACGAATAGCATGGTACCGTAGACTGCAGGTAGTAAGTCCGCTACGCATGCAAGACTCCAGGAGCTCCAACATAACCTGTGATAATGAGATGATGATAATAATAATAATAATAATAATAATTTGGGTGGAGGGGTTAGTCGATTACATCGATCCCAGTGTTCAACAGAGACTTATTCTATCGACTCCGAAAGGATGAAAGGTAAAGTCAACCTCGGCAGAATTTGAACTCAGAACATAGCAACAGACGAAATACCGCTTTACTTTTCGTCCGGCGCGCTAACGATTCTGCCAGCTCACCGCCATCATCATCATCATCATCATCATAATAATAATAATAATAATAATAATAATAATAATAATAATAATAATAATAATAATAATGATGATGATGATGATGATGATGATGATGATGATGGTGATGGTGATGATGATGATGATGATGCTGCTGCTGATGATGATGATAAAAGTAGTGGACAAGATAACGAAGGTATTTGTTAATCACAGAAAGGTAACAATGCTTGTATTATTTGACTCCGATAGATTGGTGAATTATAATGATTGGTTACTTGGATAAATGGAAGATTTCGATTGTTACAGACAAAAGGAACGATTCAACAACATCATCTAACGATCTCCCGTTAACTTTGATTAAATTTCAAAGGAATGCAAAACTGGAAAAGGGTTCGAGACTATATTTGACATAGTGTTTGTGATAGAAACAACAGTGGTGGGTATGTTATGTTAATTTATGTCAAGACATCAGCAAAATTGTGGACAATTTTAGTACTGAGGGGAGAGGGGTGATAGTTGGAGATGGTAATAGTGGGAGAGGTTAGTAGTAGAAATTGGTAATAGTACCATACTATGTATAACATATATCTGTAGTTGTACAAAATGAAAGGGAATATATATTCATGCTCTGTTATACGGGGACATTTCTGACAGGCAGTTCAGAGGACTGACATATATTTCATACACACACATACACGCACATACATACATACATACATACATATACACACACGCACATACACGCACATACACACTCACACATATACCGATGTATGTATATAGATTTATGTGCATGTATATATGTATACATGTATATATTTACGTATATGCACATGTATAAGTACATACACACACAAACACACACTCACATACACACATATATAAATATATGGAAGAGATTGGAAAAAATGTTTGGTATAATTTATTCACGTGTTTCATTCGCTAATAGGAGTCACAAAACTGTGCATGTAGGAAAACATGTAAGATATCTCCTATTAGAAATTGTTCAGGCGGAGAATCAAAGAATGTTATTTTTTGATTTCTAATAGGAATTATCTGACATATTTTTCTACATGTACAATTTTTTAAAACTTGTATTAGCAAATGAAACACCTGTAATGGTAAATAAATAATCCTAAAACCTTTGTCCAACCTCTTGTTTCGATATCTAATTATTCAGGGAAAGCTATTTTCCAGTATATTTCAACTCTTATACACACCTCACGCGAATATAACATCTACGTACAACTTTCATGCAGATGTACTTCATGCAGTTCTGTTTCATGACGACACAACCAGGATAATAACCGTATCTACATACTCACTCTCTCTCTCTCTCTCTCTCTCTCTCTCTCTCTCTCTCTCTATATATATATATATATATATAT
>NC_068982.1:80182424-80184172 GCF_001194135.2 Octopus bimaculoides | reverse complement strand
TATATATATATATATATATATATATATGTACGTACGTATGTCAGCATAAGGTGAGATCTCGTGTGGTTTATCCGCAGGAAGAAAGTTCCATTGAAGTTCACTGTGTTAGTCGTGTTGTTAACAAGATAATTACTTTCCTTTGGCGTACTAAAACGAGAGCTAGTGAAGGGAATACCATAGTAACAGTGAAAGAAATCCGTGTTTATAGCATACAGGGATCCATAACTACAGCTATGCAAGGAAATCAATTGAATTAGTGGCGTTTGAAATCATACATACAGACAGACAGACAGGTAGACAGCAATCATTTGGTAGCTGAGACCGAATTATCCAACAGGATTCGTAAGATGTTCTAAAATTCGGTAGTATGTGGGATGTGAATATATACACTTAACTCATAAAAACAGAAAAATGTAATGGTATATCTTTTTTCTAGCTCCGACGAGATTCAACTCTATAATATTTAAATTATTTTAACTAATTTCTAAAGTTTGAATCGAAACAGCTGTGAGAGATTATGTCTATTTTTGTAATTAATATATAATTATTAATTGCTTTATCTCTAGTTTCTTATTTTTCTTATATATATATATTATCAACCTTACATACTCCACGTAAAGACTGCACGCATTTGCCGGTAGGCTGCGAATTGGCATGGTGGAGATAACTCCTGCAAAGCACTGGGTGTTAAAACACCTGAATGTCATGGACAAGCAGGATAAATCACTCCAAATCCCATCCGGAAGTAGTGGACATCGATGCTTCGCCATTTTTGTGATTTATCAACATCACGTACCTGAACAAAATCAGAAGTGAATAGATCGCCGGTCTTCAACTTATAATATGCATATAGGGTGAAAACTATGTGCTAGTATACCCAGACAATGCATACACAAGAATAAAATGCAAATATGAAATAGAAGCAGTGCCAGTGTAATAAACACTGTTGACCACACACATTTAACGAATATACCCTCTGTGCATTTGCCGGTATGCCACAGTCTCGCGTGGTGGGTATTACTCTCTCAAATCACCGAGTGTTGAAACACCTGGAAGTCATATGGAGTGTGAATATACATATACAAGGAATACAGGCAAAATATACATACAGATGGAATATTGATAAATGTGATCGGAAACTATTTTGGATACAAAAGAAGCAAAAAAAACATGAAGAGACAAAACTATATTCAAAAATATAGGGAAAAAAGTCAAGATAGAAGCAAGATATAATAGGATATGACAGAGCGAAGGTAGTAAACGCTGATAGTTAAATGCCAATGTAATTCAGTGTCTCAAAATGATAACCGACATATTAAGGTCATAAAAATACTTCACATGGGTATCATCAGGCAGATTAACTGACATTTGGGGAAGATAATAATATCTCTTCATATGAAGAGAAGCAATATCGAAGTGGTGATGGTGTTAGTGGCGGAGGGGATAGCAGGATTATAGCTACAGAGATCAATTACTGATCAATATAACTATAACAGAAGATGGCTGGAAAAAAATGAGGTGGAGAGGAGAAATGGAAGGAAAAAGTTTGTTTTTTTTAAAAAAAGAAAGGATGTGGAAGAATTTTAAAAAAGAAAGAAAAAAAGGAAAATCTTTCATCTCCCACATAAAATAACTGGCAGTTATTATAATCACCTTGCTCAAATAAGCATCTATCTATCTGCCTATCTATATTGTGTGCATGTATATACATACATACATACATACATACATACATACATATATATATA
>NC_068982.1:80179227-80182338 GCF_001194135.2 Octopus bimaculoides | reverse complement strand
TATATAATATATATGTATAATATATATACATATACATAAATATATATATATTTATATATATACACACAAACACACACACACACACACACACACACACACACACACACAGATATATATGATGACACTGAAATCTAAAGCTGTATACATGAAAGAGAGAAAATCAACCAACGAGACTATGGGGGCACACCCCTTTCTGTCTAATGTTAACAACCTTAATTACGAAACCGAAACACGCCGCGCTTACATAACGTTACAGGCGGTAAAAAGTCGGACATTTAAGTATATCGATTAATTAGATGCATGTAGAAGAGGAAATGGTAGTAGTTCGGACATCAGAATTGTTTCACGGTAAAATGGTTTGCAAAGACACTTCAATGAAAAGCGCAGAGAAAAAGTGGACAGATATCTACCTTAAATAGGATGAGATTAACTTGTAAATATATTTAATCCTTCATAATATGAATGTTTAGAAAAATATAGAAAAATTAATGAATGAAGTTATGATCTGAAAAAAAAAAACTTTTATGATTTACGTGTAAATAATATAGATAGCTGAATGCTTCGATTAGGTACAAATAACTATTATCCCGATGTTTAACTAAATGTTGTGCGATGTTAAGCAGATGAACGATTAGCCTCAAATGCGGGCGGCGTACAAGTTGGCTTGATATAGAAGATTCTAAGCTCAAAACTCGGTATGCGGCCCAAATCTAAGTTGAAAGGTTGACCACCAGATGGGATAAACGCTACTGGAGTTGATGCTCTTGTTTTCTGATTATTATATCATATGTACTCTATAATATACTCTGTAATAAAACACAAGGTGATAAAACACAGGCACAGAATATAATATACTGCAAAATGTCCAAATAAAACATATCTACGTCATTTAAATCGCTGGTGGAACAATCAGTGGTGCCACCAACCTCACGTGACCAACTACGAAGTTGTTTACCCGTGTTTGTTGTAGATATTTATTGTGCTCAGTTTTAAAATATTATTATTCAAAATGATTTATTAGGAGTTAAGGGTCGAAACACTTACTTGAAAGGTGTTTCTTCTTAGAAAATCTGTTTTTCAGCTCTCTTAAGAGTTTCTTATCACTTATTGTTCAATATGTCTTATGCCATGGCCCTCAGTAACGAAACGTGTGCGATATGACACAAATTGTAACCTGAAGATTTATGTATTTATGTCTTCTTCAAACAACAGAGTCACAAGAGGAAGTATGGAAGAAGTACATATCATTCTTCATGGCCTCGGTCACTCATTCCCTGCCTGTATTGTAACACAAAGACGATGACGAATTGTTACCGGCGTCCTTAATTCTGTCCTTAATATTTCGTCGCCCCAATTACTGTCACAAGGTGTGTGTCGCATGTGTTTGCCTTGTTTATTTGTTTTAATTTCAGTCTTGACAACTATACATATAGATCCATACGTGTTAGCTCAACTAAATGATGTAATACATCAGTCTGCATTATTAGGAGATGTCCTGTTTGTACAATGAAAGCTTCTGAGGAGATACACGTGATTGTTTCCTAATACTCGCTTCTTAGTGAGTGATCAAGGAGAATAGCACAGCTCTGTTACAGAACTTTGTCATATTAAATAACCTTTACTACCTAATTTATTCATTTTGGGCTACTAGGAACACTGAAAATGAAGACGTTGACGATGTGTGTGTGTGTGTGTGTGTGTGTGTGTGTGTGTGTGTGTGTGTGTGTGTGTGTGTGTGTGTGTGTGTGTGAATGTGGATGTGTATGTCTGTGTAGGTTGATGTTTTCGTTAATGCAATGACACCTGCTATATGATCTTATGTTTTTATATTTATTTCAGGTAGTAATGAGCTAGACGTAAATTTTCGAGACGCACTCGAACGTCCTCATATTTCTGTCTGACTAAAAGTTTTATGTAAACTCGGATCCTCCCAGACCGAGTAACGTGACACTACAGTTTCGAGTAAGCCTGGATCTAGAAGTACGAACAATAGTCCCAGATACTGAGTTTGTAAGTATGAAATGCCAAAGATGAAAAGTTAAAGAGCTGAAATTGTTATATAACATATAGCGAAATCAGGAGTAGATATATTCGGTTGAAACTGAAAAGGAAACAAACGAGAACGTTGAGCCTGGTAAATATTGTAGTATAAGAAATCGAGTATGGAAAGATAAGCAGTTGAAAATGCCAAGTGTAATATTGTAATTGTACGAGAGGATGTCAGTCAGGGTAAATATGTGCTTGATACAGGTAAAATAATTAAATACTGATCCAATTATTGAAGAAGGGATCTTATGTTGCAGTGTTTTAGAGCAGGAATTTCATTAATTATATAACATTGAAGGCTTTGTATATAACAATGCGTAGGTAGATGTTATATAGGTATGGTAGGTATGGAGTTTGAAAAAGCATGCTAATGATTTCAAAATTGAAAGATTATCAAGCAATGCTTACCATTCAGGATTGGAAAAATCACATGTTACGTAAAGCTGAAAAAGGTACATATACAAAAGCACTGTAAAAGTTTGATCAGAGATAATTACTAAATGTCGCCACCTCGAAAAATACCGACCGAAACACTGGAATAATGATGAGAGACAAAAGATAGGTTATTAAAATATATTCTATAGTAAAATTAGTATGTGCGCAAAATCATGTACGAAAATATATAGATATATAAATATATACCTGCGCTTAAAAATATATCATAAATACATTTAAAATATATAGATACTAATATATAAATATGCTAAGACTATATTAGGAACATACAATATATAGTCCTACTTACAATAAAAACGGTATTAAAATTATATACACAGAATGGGTAGAATGCAGAGAATATTGTAAATCCATATAGATGTTTATAGTTCGTTAAAATCCGATGGCTGTTTCTGGGGGAATAGTGGTGCAAAGATGTGAGAGAGAATTTAAGTTCCATTAATCTAATATCACTGCCTCCTTCATCGGCGAATTTTCCGACTGGTAAGGCTACATTTGTCATGCACTATTTTTCCTATTTTCTTATGGTTCAAATATACTGGCCACTTCGGTGTGCCCTATATAGAGAGAAAATTATATGTATTATGTATACGTATATATTTATTATAT
>NC_068982.1:80176359-80179189 GCF_001194135.2 Octopus bimaculoides | reverse complement strand
TATATATATATACATTTATTATATGTGCGCATACATCTAATGAAAATATCTCCATTTACAGAGATGGTTCAATTTCGGACAGTGGAAATTGGGAATAGCTTCCAACAGGGATGGAATTTCAAGTATCAAGGATTCTCCAAAATTGACCTGCCATTACGGAAAAATAGTTTGAGTGTCTAAAGGCAAGAGGAAAGCTTGGTATACGTATTTCTCCCTTTAAAAGCATCATCAGAAAAGCTGTTGCCCCACATTGTCTCCAGGGGAATGAGGGCCAACATGGCTAGTCAGCGAAGTGGTGTCAGGCGAAGAACTGCATTGTTTCACCAGCAAAGTAAAACGATATTCAATATTCAATATTCAATATTCTAGTTGATACAGTACCGATGTGCATATCTATCTATCTATCTATCTATCTATCTATCTATCTATCTATCTATCTATCTATCTATCTATTTATCCATTTATCAGTCTGTCTGCGTGTAAGGACAAATAGTTTGAGTGTATGAAGGCAAGAGGTAAGCTTGGTACATATATTTCTCCCTTTAAAGCATCATAAGAAAAGCCGCCGTCCCACATTGTCTACCGGGGGATGCGGGCCAATATGCATAGCCAGCGAAGTGGTGCCAGGCAAAGCGAGGAAATGCATTACCAACCACATGGTTCCGGGTTCAGTCCCACTGCATGACAAATTGGGCAAGTGTCTTCTACATAGCCTTGAGCTTACCAAAGCCTTATGAGTGGATTTGGTAGACGGAAACTGAAAGAAGCCCGTTGTATATATATATATGTTCGTGTATGTGAGTGTGTGTGTGTGTGTGTGTGTGTGTGTGTGTGTGTGTGTGTGTGTGTGTTTGTCTGTCTGTGTTTCTCACCACAACATCGCTTGGCAACCGATGCTGGTGTGTTTACATTCCCGTTAGCTAGCGGTTCGACAAAAATGACCGATAGAATAAGTACTAGGCTTACAAAGAATAAGTCCTGGGGTCGATTTGCTCGACTAAAGGTGGTGCTCCAGCATGGCCACAGTCAGATGACTGACACAAGCAAAGGAATAAAAGAATATGTATATACAGTTATAATTAAAGTTTAGATTTAAATTTAAAATTTTAAATTTTAAACTGTGTTTTGGGTATGTCCCTAGTGGTATACCGGCAAAGCACGTTCATCGTGTATGGCTACCTGGCGTCATTTACGGTAATTGCACAATCGTCACTGCATCTACGTTAGGAATTCCACAGTGCACGTTGAGTATAGTAGAAACAATTCATACGGAAGATAGAATATACTGGAAACTTGAAATTCATTGGCATTCATTGCATAGGTTCACAACCACGAGCGAGTGATGCCGGATGTGTCGAAATGATCGGTGTGATAAATAAAATTTCCAGTATATTCCATCTTCCGTATAAATTGTTTCTACTATATATATATATATATATATATACACATACTGGGTGCAATGGGTAAATGGTAGCCATTTTGTATTTCTAATTTCGCGTATGCTCATTGTTTGTTTTTGATTTTGTCGACTATGCAGTATAGTAGGGTGACTCTGACAGAAATTTGGAAACGGCATGCTGCACTGCTTGGCATTCGCTCCAGAATCTCCAATACGAACATTTCAGAGTGTTTGAGTGTCAATCTGAGGACAGTGCAATCTGAAGACATGTACCGAGAGTGATAAAAATTAAACATCCAGTCAACATAATGATGGTTAGTGTGATCATTAGTGATGGCAACGTTATGCTTCCATTCACCTTCCCACACGGCCTCAGACTCATCACGGAGGCCTACAGCAAGTGTCTGGAGGAGGTAGTTCTGCCCTCGGTCAAGAGAGTATCTGCTTGAAGACCCTGTGCCTGGATGACCCTATGTCTGGCAACAGGGCTATGCACTATGCCACACCAGTAGGAAGACCCAGTCATGGCTGTCAGATAATGTCTGAGACCACATCACCCCTAACATCTGTCCACCTAACACCCCAGACTGCAACCTCCTTAATTATTATGTATGAGGCGCAGTTGAGCGAGAGACCTACAAAACTCCTTGTAACACAAAAGAGGATTTGAAGGCAAGGATTATGGTAGCTTTCACCAATTAAAGCAGGAAACCATCCAGAAGAGGTGTAGGAGATTCCGAAATAATCTAGTGGCCGTGGTTGAAGCCAATGGCAATTTTAGTCAATAAATTTACTCATTAGTATTTCAAGATATTTTTTGTGAAGTCTTGGTAAATATATCTCTTAAAATGAGATGTCAGTGTTATTTTCATTTATGCGTAATTTAGACCACGGTTTATTCACCGCACCCTCTATGTAAAAGTTATTAGTGATGGATTATCCATCCGGGAAAAATACTTTATAATCTCTCAGTTAGTACACCAGGCTAACAATATTGTTTGGATTAGTAAAGAACTCCGCGTAACCTTGAGGTAGAATCCGAGGTTATAGTTCATCACGATTCTATATTGTAAATCCATAGCTGTATTCCAGGTATACTGACTTCACAGAGATTGATACACACACACACACACACACACACACGCATGCACACACACACACACACACACACGCATACACACACACAATGCACAAACACAGGTGTGTGTGTGTGTTTGTGTTTGTGTGTGTGTATGTGTGTTTAAGAGAAAAGAACACGAGCATAACTAGGTAATCCCCTATTTCGGTTGTTACATATGTTTCAGTATTAGACAACACATAAGAAAGTTTTCAATAAATAATGAGTTTATCATACATAGTATTCAGTATCCCCTTATTCGATATAACACACACACACACACACACATATATGTATATATATATATATATATA
>NC_068982.1:80174740-80175396 GCF_001194135.2 Octopus bimaculoides | reverse complement strand
TATAGATATATACGATGTCTTATGTTAACGTATACGTGCTTTCAGCGTATGTGTGTGTGTGTGTGTGTATGTGTGCCTGCATGTGTAGTACGAATGGTAAAGAAAGAATTCATTAAGCAAAATTCTTGTCCTTCTATACACACTCGGACAAACACACACATTTGATTGATCTTTGAAAAATTTATATACAGAAAGAAAGGATAGAGAGAGAGGGAGGAGAGAATGAGAGAGAAAGAGAAAGAGAGAGAGAGAGGGAGGAGAGAATGAGAGAGAATGAGAGAGAAAGAGAAAGAGAGAGAGAGATGGAGGAGAGAATGAGAGAGAGAGGGGGGGGAATACAGAATCCTAAGCACCATACCAAGTTCTGTAAATAACGACCAAATCTCCCAACAATGTCGACCCTATGTACAAACTGATGGAGAGTTTCTTGGCTAGAACGTTTTTAATCACAGGTCTACCCGGCCAGGTCTAAACTAGAGCTAAAAAACAACAAAAATAATAAACATACCACCAAATAAATCGGAAGGTATGTCTCAATTAATGAATTGTTGATTTTGTTTTACTTTTTAATTAAATTATATTTCGTCATTTTATGGTGAATTTAATTCATACTCAACCAAAACGTCAGTGCAATTATCTATACCAATGATACATAT
>NC_068982.1:80173034-80173535 GCF_001194135.2 Octopus bimaculoides | reverse complement strand
ATATATATATATATATATATATATATATATATATATATATACACGATGGGTTTCCTTCAGTTTCCGTCTACCAAATCTCAAATCCACTCACAAGGCTTTGGTTGGCTCGAGGCTACAGTAGAAGATACTTGCCCAAGATGCCACGCAGTAGGACTGAACCCAGAACCATGTGGTTGGAAAAGCAAGCTCCTTACCACACAGCCACTCCTACGCACATGCGTGTGTACGTGTATGTGTTTGTATTTATACGTATTTAATGTAAGTATATATGCATATATGAGTGTATATACACTTGTATATACATAAATATGTTTATATATGTGTGTACAGATATGTATAATGTATATATATATGTATGTATGTATGTATGTATGTATGTGCATCTGTAGATATATATATATAAAACAGCATAAATAATATATAATTATATGCATATATCCATACATATATGTACATACCTACATATATATATATATATATATATATATATATATATATATA
>NC_068982.1:80167380-80172501 GCF_001194135.2 Octopus bimaculoides | reverse complement strand
TGTTCATAGAGAAATAAGGTCACTGAGGGGTGTGTGTGTTAAGAAATGGTTGGAATTTCTCTATGAAAAGATTCTCCTTGTTGATTCTTTCTTGTGTGGAGATTCTGTCTTTACATTGATAGAAAGGGAATATAATGAATTTAGGGTTTTTGTTTCTGGCGCAAGAGTCTATGTGGCCACTGAGTGGAATTTGGCGGTATTGAGGGAGGTTTATTTGTTCCTTATGGACAGCTACTCTTCTACGTAATGGGAGGCTCGTCTGTCCGATATAGAAGTTTTGGCAACCTGCACAAGTAAGGACATAAATGAGGTTACCCGAGGAACAAGAGAAATTGGGCTAGTTAGCCATTGATTTAATTATGTGGAGATTATATAATGAGTCATTTACTATCTGGACATTGCGTATGGAATGACCTGATATATCAGGTCATTCCATAAGCAATGTCCAGATTTTAAATAGGGAGAAAAAGTGATCAAATCTTACATTTTAACGAAACTTAATCGTCAATATAGTTTCCATGATTATCGACGACATCTTTCCATCTACTCGAAAGCTATTTAATCTCATTAGTGAAAATAGTCTTTCCGTATCAAAGAGAAGAACTTTGAAAGGTTAGTTCCGACTTGCTCTGTTGTTTCGAGAGTTAATCCATGCAAAACATCGATAGCCATTGCCACTTTTTTTATTCTTTTGGCTTATCAACATTACATACCCGAACCGAATTTGAGGTGAACTGAATAACCTGTCTATACCTATATACCATCATGTATATATACATATATATTCAAATATAAATTAAAAACATCGCTAGTGTTGTAATCATTATCGGACATCCATAATGAAAGAACGTGGTTTGTTTGACAGTAGATGCGAGCATTGATTGTTGCATTAGTTGGTAAAAACTCAAAGTGGGTGACGCCTTTGCAATCCTACCAAAACAGAGAGAAGAACCTTCTTCGCAAGGAGTTCCCTTTTCGCTTGTGGTTGGGCATTTTCCCTTTCACGAAGCCAATGTATACGATGCTTAACATTTTGATATAAAAGACCCATTTTTCTTCACCGGTCAACAGATTGTCCGAAAAGGACGGGATTAGTTCACGAGAACGAAGATAAGAGCAGATATCCATTCGGCGTTTGCGGTTGGTTTCAGACAAATCATGAGGCAACTATTTCTCGAATTTTGGGATCTTTCCAAACTGTTGAAGATGGTGGTGAACAGTTACATGACTCGAATGAAGCTTACTTGGCGATTCTTCAACTGAAATTGCATGTCCTTTTTCAAGTTCTGCCAAAAGAAGCTTGTCTTCAAACTTAATTTGGATGTCCTGTTCGGGCCTCATCTTCAAAGCTGAAATCTCCACTTGCGAATTTTACAAACCATTTTTTGCAAGTTCTTTCATTCAAGCACTCTACTCCATAAGCTGAGTGAATCATTCGAGTCGCTTTGAGAGAGTCCTCTCTATCGCGTCAACTCGCAGTCTACTGGCGAACAAGCAAATCACATACATTGAGTATGGGTGTCCGATAATGTTTACAACACTAGCGATGCTTCTAATTTATATTTGAATATATATGTATGTATACATACATACATACATAAATATATATGTAATGATGATGATGATAATAATAAAATAATAATAATAATAATAATAATAATAATAATAATAATAATAATAATAATAATAATAATAATAATAATAATAATAAGTGAACAAAAGAATGAGACCTCGATCTTAGGCAAATAGAGGAATATTTATATATGTATAGTTTAGGATAATGAGTAATTTGTTATAATAATAGTCGGAGTTTCAAATGCTGGAGCTAAGAGCTACCTGCATTCTCGTCGGCTATTAATGGCAATAGACGCTATGAAAAACCGTTGAATAAAAGGGAAATTACTCTAATAGGTAGGAAAATATAAAAGATAAAAAATTACACGCAACCATATTCTCACAATACATAGACAACAAACTTCCTGTTGGTTCACTAAAGCAGGCCATTTTTTTCTTCAAAGCAGCGTTCAAACGCTCTAATTGCTGACCGTAGATGCGAGCATTGATTGTCGCATTAGTTGGTTTTTCATAGCGTCTATTGCCATTAATAGCCGATAAGAATGCATCGTAGCTCTTAACTCCGGCATTTGAAACTCCGAGTACTATTATGACAACTTACTGATTGTCCTAAACTATACATACATAATGAACTCTCTCGTCGCATGCGCCGCATGTAGCTCAAAGAAATTTACTTTCTTTCTTCGTTCCACATTTTGCTGTTTGTGTCTTCTGTGAGACACTAGACCTACATTGTTTTTAAAAATCAAACTGCATCCTTCACACCTTAAACGTTTGAAGGAGATTTTTTTTCCGCAGTGGATAATCAACAAACAACTCCTTGTTCTTCGTGGAAAGATTTTGCTACTCGAGCCGCAACATTAGCAAACAAAAAATCTAAAAGTATTTCTTTCTTCGCTTATAATCTTTGGTAATTGAAGAACCGACCTGATCTTCTTAATTCAAACAAAACACCATTATTACTGCCCTTGAAGGCATACTCAAGCCATATGAAAAAAGAAAATAGCAAACAAAACCGGGACCAATGCGCATCCATGCTTTGTTCCATTTTTTATATGGGTCTGATGAAGTGCCATCCGAGGTTTCATGTTTTCATGAGAGGATGTTATAGCACTGAGCATTTTATAAAGGATCTCACCCTTCTCAGCACTGACCACAAAGCATCACGACTGACGAAGTCAAAAGCCTTTGTTAAGTCAACAAAGATTATAACTAATTCCCTGCTCTTCTCACATACATTCTCTGCAACGTGTCACAAATAGTATATCATGTCTATTGGTTCCTCTCCCAGCCCTGGAACCACACTGGGATTCAGGATTAACGTGATCTACCAGGTGAGTTATTATTCTGTTGGGAACAACTCGAGCAAAGATCTTTCAAAACCAAAGAAAGCTGTGATATCAACCGATGATTGTTAGACATTTATTTTTCTCCTTTTCGTTCAAATAGAACAGTTGAACAGTTTGTTTATAGTTAAAATGTAATCTCTTTTTCACTAAAGGCTTTTTGTCGGTAATCCATACTCTATGAGAGGCGTGCAATTTTTCAATTATTATCTTCATTGCATTAATCTTGATTCTTACACCTTAACAGACCAAGACCTTCAAGTGAAGCAGAATATGTTGCTTTTCTGATATTTTTCCACTGTTCTAATTCCGCCGAAGTCGATTTGCCTTTCATCATTTCGTGGTTGCAAAAAAGTAGTACCAGTTGGACACTGGGGTCGATGTAATCGATTCATCCCCTCCCCTGGAATTGCTGGCTTTGTGTAAAAATTTGAAATAATATTTTCTGAAATTTCAGCTCATTCAAGTTCCACATCGAGCAGTTGGGACAACTTAGCTTTTCTTTCTGCATCGACTTGACCCACCTGTCCTTGATGACCTTAGTCTTCAATACAATACACTTACCTATTTGCCTCACAATGGACAGAACCTGAGATCACGTGATTGCGAAGTGGACTCATTGGGCACATAACCATACCTATACGTATGCATGTATATAAAAAGCTCCTTCATGAGTCAATTAGGCATATAAGGCCGATTTTCCCGCTGGTTTGTCGCAGGATAACATTTTTGCCAGTTGAGTGAACTGGAGCCAGCGTGAAATGAAGTGTTTTACTCCAGAACACAGCACCCTGTCCAGGAATCTAGATCACACTCATACGATCATGAGTTCAACAGCCTAAGCACTAAGCCATGTATGTGCGCGCGTAGAACTCAATATACGGAGCTTGGTGTAGAACTCAATATACTGATGGTTCAGAACACAATGTTATATGAGTATTGAGCGGTAATAGTAAACAAAGATATGACACCGGAATAAACAAATGTTATGTCATGAACTTCATTAGCTTAAAGCTGTTTCTGCTATAAGGTGATATGGAATTTTAGTTGAGTAGCAGAATAACATCTTATAGCTCCATCAGAACCTTGAATATGAAGTGAACTTCGTTTGGAAAACTTACATTTTCAGAACATACAGATGACTGTTATGTATAAATATATATATACGTAAATGTCGAATGATGAAAATGAGTGCTCAACACTGAATTGGTAGATAGAATTTCTTTTGTAGTAAGGCTACCATTGGTTTCATGTTAAGAAAAATATTTTAATAAATGAACAATTTTTCAAGCCCATCACATGGAGGAATGGTGTTCGTCTCCATTTTGGATAAAAAAAACAGTCTCATTTATATATATATATATATATATATATATATATATATATATAGAGAGAGAGAGAGAGAGAGATAGATAGATAGATAGATAGATAGATAGATAGATAGATAGATAGATAGATGTATCTGTACACACACACACATACTCACACAAACTTCAGCGTTTTCTCTATATTATTGTATTATTATGTTTATTGCATTTAGTTGGCCTTCCTGTCAAGTAAGGAAGTCAACACCACTACCACTACCAATCTAGCAAAAGTCTACCACTCTACCACCATCACCCAACTCCGTCAACGGCAATTCGCACCACTACCACCATCACCACCACCTCTACCACTACTACTACTACTGCTGGTGCTGCTGCTGTTATTAAATTTACGATGCAATAATTGACATCACCATCAGTGTTCGTGTTTTAATGTTTCTGCTGTTGTAGTTGTTGTTGTCATTTTTGCTTTTGCTATTGTTGTTGTTGTTGTTGTCGTTCTTGTTACTGCTGCTGCTGCTGCTGTTTTATGTCTTTGTTGGTGATTTTTGTTATATTTTTTGTTACTTTTTTTCTGCCGCTGCTGTTAATATTGTTGTTACAAATTTTTTTAGTTCTTGTTGATATTTTCATACCCAAAACACAACTTCGTCTTTTATCATCTTTGCGAAAAAAGAAAGAGAAAAAAAAAAGAAGAAAAAAAACAAACAAAAAACAGCAAAAATCGTATTTTCGATATTTTTCTTGTTCTTGAAAGTTCTGCTAGAGCTTTACACTATTGTTATTCATGTTCTTGTTTCTGTTGTAGTAGCTGCTCCCATCATGATAGTAATTCCTTTTTACATCATTCTGTCTATATATATATATATATATAT